>NC_081567.1:38405596-38544218 GCF_022355385.1 Mustela nigripes
GGGGTCCGGCTGCAGGAAACAGGGAGTGGGGAGAGGACGTGGCTCCTTCCCTGTGGGGTCCGGCTGCAGGAAACAGGGAGTGGGGAGAGGACGTGGCTCCTTCCCTGTTGGCCCTCCAAGACCTCCTCAGGCCGTGGCTCCCAACGGCCTTGTATGGTGCGCCCTGCCTCTGTCTGAGCCGTCGCTCTGGGCCGTCCCTTGACCCCCAGGCCAGGCCGTCTGAGCCTGGGCCTCGGCTCTGCCGCCGCGGCGCTGGCTCAGTGGGGCTGAGAGACAGACAAAAAGGACAAGAAGGTCCTGTTCCGAGATGCCCGCCCACTCCAGACGCCCCCCAGGGAGGGACCCCACGGCTTCCCCGGGGTACAGGAGCAGCATCCCCAGCCCAGCCTAACATTCCACAGAGGGAAGCGACCAGGCCACCAGCTCTGCGTCCTCACCCAAGCCAGGCCCCCGTGAGTCAGCCCAGGAAATCCCACCCTGTGTGTGTGGCAGGGTGAGGCCTCGGGCTCTGTTTGCTCTCACTGGAAGCGGAAGAAACGTCCTGCGAAGGTACTGTGGCCACTTGCCAAGTGGATTCCGAGGGTGTTTTCCAGGCAAATCGGGAAGTGCCCTCGGCTCCTCCTCATTCTCCTGGGAAGGGCCCCCAACGCCGGCTCCTCGGGACGGAGAAACCAGGTCACACGTCCCTGACTCTGAGAGCCCGGGACCCAGCCCTCACCATCTCACAGCCAGGCGCCCACAGACGGGGCACAAATCCCTCCATACCAGGTCCCGGAGGGGAAGGAGTGGGAGCCCTCGAGGGCAGGACCCCATCCTTGCTGGGAACAACCTGCGAAGTCGGGTTAGCAAGCGTCAGACACCGGGGGGCAGGTATTGGAAACAGCAAGCACCCGCAGGGATGGAAGACCCCAGTGGGGGTCCCCGACTGCGGAGGCTCTGGAGCAGCCGACACAAAGTTCACTACCTGCCTCTGGGGGACAGAGCACACAGCTGTGGTACAGCGCCAGTTGCCACAACCCCGGCCTGAACCCTGCATTCCAGCCAGGAAAACCCCGCTTCCCTCATTTTTCTGGGGAATTCACCCAGAAGCAGAAGTTTACGCAGATCACCTGAAAACCCCGGAAAAGGTCATGGCCAGGTGAGGGACCCAGGCTCCTCCCACCCCAAGAGCCTCCATGGCCCTTGGGGCAAAGATACCAGTGGAAATTGGGGGAACCCCCATGCCCTGGCTTGGAGGCAAATCCTGGGGGTCACACCCCATAGCTCAGTTCACTTCCTGGATTCAGGGAGACACCAGGTCACAAATGGGCCAGTTCCGGCCCAGGAGCGGGGCTGGAGAGGGTGGCCTGGGCTGGTGGCTTCCTCTCTGGGGGGCAGGCTGCTGGGCTCTGCGAGGAGGTAGCTGCGGGGTAAACCCATTCCTCTCCGCACAGGCTGGGGCAGGCCTCCGGGCCCTGGCCCCAAGGAGCAGAGGGACAGATGAGGGTCCCTGGAGTCTCTGGGAACCAATAAGGCCTCCTGGAGGTCGACCACCAGGCAGCCTACAGGCTGCGGTGGGGCTGGAGTTCAAGCTCATTAGCACACACCCGGCGGCAGACCAGGGACGTCCATGGGCCCTGACCTCTCCACCTCTGTCTTTCACTGCCTGCAGGGTGGCTCGGCCCTCCCTGCTCTGGGATGCAGCCAGGCCCTGGCTCCCCTCACTCCCTGAGCAGCGCCCCCCACGGGCTTCCGGTGGCTGCCAATGAGCTGAGAACCAGGCCTGCAGGGCTAAGAGCCCTTCCCTGGCTTCCTGGTCTCCTACATGGGGCAGTGGGGGCAAGACAAGAAAGAGGAGAGGACAGGGTGTCGGGACTCCCCCAGTCCTCTGCATCTACCCACCTTGCCTGGAAAGTCCCCCCAGCAATGATGCTCTCAGGCCCCTGTGGGGAGAGGGAGACAAGTGCACGGAGTCTGTCCCCGGGGCCCGAGGACCTCCAGGTGTGCGGAGTCCTGGCAGGATAGAGAGGCAGCTCTGAGGGGTCTTCGGCCCTAGGCGGGGACCCCCCCCCAATAGGATAGGCACACGGCTGCTTGGGGAACCCGTCCACGGAGAGGAGAGAGTCCCACGCCCCCAGCCCCCAATTCCTGCCGAGCCCAAGCCCCCTGGAGAGGGCTGCTCTCCCCCAGATCTCAGGCCACATGCAAGAGAGGCTGCTGCCCCCCAAGGCCCCCGGAGGCCCCCAGAGGCCTGGCCGAGGACAGCGGATCCACATCCGCCTGCGTCTGCACGTGGGCCCTCAACAGAACCCAGAAGGTTCCATGGGCTGGGCTCCACGGCAGCCCGCCAGGTCCTTACACAGGTGAGCCTGAGGACCCGCCCCTTTCACCGTATGTCCCCGCAGCCGCCCATTGTCAGCTCCAGACACTGCCCAGACAGCCGCGGGCATCCCCGTGACCCCACAAAGGGATGGCGTCTCCAGAAATCCCAAACAAGCCGTTGTGGAGACAGAGGCCAGGCCCGGGCAGGGGCTATGCCAGCCGAGCGCAGCTGGGAGCGCAGGGAGCCTGGGCGGGCACGGCCTGCCCTGACCCTGCCCGCGCCTCCCACCTTGGGACTGGAGGGGCTCCCCGGCAGTGCAGCAGCCCCAGAGCCGGGCGCCCAGGAGCTGTCCCCGGCTTGCTGGTTTGTGGCCGACTTAATCCACACTAATTGGATTCGGCCTCAGTGCTGAAACCGCTTCGTGCCTGCCGGCCGGCTGCCACTTTTGCACAGAATTTTAATTGTTTCCAAATTAATCCTCCGACTGGAGTGAGCTCAGCGCAGATAAGCTGGTGGCAGGGAGGGGAGCGGCCGTCTTCCCATCTTCCCGGCCCCGAGCTGGCCGCCCCTCCGGGGGCGTGGGGAGGCCGAGCCTCGGACATGACGTGATCGCCGAGAAATGTCCAGCGCCTTCTCCAGCTCTCCCGCCTCCGAGAGCGCGGCCCGGCTTTCTCCTTCTGTGTGCCCTTGGCTAAGCTGCTCCCCTAATCCCATTTTCGGCAGTTTCTATCCAATTTAATACAGCTTCTGTGAGTCAAAATTAATTACCCCGTGTGTCCAGTCCTGCGTCCCGCCACTCGCCGTTCGCTGTCCTGTGGCTGGGCTCGGAAGGGAGGGCGCGGAGGGCAGGAGGGGGGAGACAAGGACAGCCCACAAGGGCAGGGGCTTTGGGGTCCACTCCCACACCGAGGGCCCCCACCAGGCTGAAGGGGCAAAGCCCCAGGCCCACAGCACGCAGGGCCAGCTCTGACACCAGGAAGACTTCCCTGATTGCCTCGGCCTCCCTGAGTGTCCCTGACATCTGTGGCCCATGCCCACGCCAAGCCCACCTTCTCACCACCCTGCTCCTGAAGGCCTCGGGCAACACACGCCCATTCCAGGTGGATAAAAATGCATAAAGTTTCCAGAAGCAGAAAAACAGATAAATGAGACTCCAGTGGAGCTGAAGCATTCCACGCCTTCATGGGACGGCGGGGGCACAGCCGGCGGAGTGGGAAAGGCGTCTGCAGGTCACACAGCCGATAAGAGCCGCGTGTCCTGGACACGTAAAGAAGTCTTACAACTGGGCGCCTGGGTGGCTCAGTGGGTTAAGCCGCTGCCTTCGGCTCAGGTCATGATCTCAGGGTCCTGGGATCGAGTCCCGCACCGGGCTCTCTGCTCAGCAGGGAGCCTGCTTCCTCCTCTCTCTCTCTCTGCCTGCCTCTCTGCCTACTTGTGATCTCTCTCTGTCAAATAAATAAAAAAAATCTTTAAAAAAAAAAAAAAAAAAAAAAAAGAAGTCTTACAACTCACCAGGAAAGCATGAACCACCTTGTCATAAAAACCGGGCAAAGGGTGTGAGCAGATGCCTCTCCAAAGGAGACGTGCGCCGGCCAGTCAGCGCACGGGGAGACGTTCAACGTTGTGAACCGCAGGCACCGGGCGAGAGGTACCACCACACACGCGCTGAGGCCCATCGGCAAACCCAGCGGCCCGAGAAGCTTGCGAGTGTCGGCGAGGGTGTCGGGCACGGAGGCCCGGGCGTGGCCAGCGGGTGTGGACACGGTGCGGGGCGGGGGGTGGGGGTGGCAGTCGGGCGTTTGCCTACAAGCGTACGCGCACACAGTTGCCGCGTGACCCATCACTTGCCCTCGCCGGCAAGCCTCCAGACCCTTGGACACACGCGTCCCCACGGAAGCCTGCACACTAATTGCTAGTGTCCTGGCTCCCCCCACAGGAGCCCAACATGGACACCATGTCCCTCCACAGAGGAGCGGACGGACGGCCCTCGGTCCATCCACACAGCGGGACAGGATCCAGCCAGAAAGAGGGGGAGGAGCGCTGACACTCGCGACCGCGTGCGCTCCATGAAATGAGGACATGTGCTGTGTGACACGTCCAGGGCAGGGAGCCCGGAGAGGACACGGGGTCAGTGGTCACCCAGGGCCAGGCACGAGGATGTGCTGCCCAAGGGGCCGGCTCGCCCAGAGGGACAAGGAGATGCTGGAAAACGACGAGACGAAGATCGCAGTCACACACTTTAGAACCGCAAACCCGAGAGCGTCTGAGTTAACATCCAAGAGAGAAAACTGGAAGTTGTTCTTGAAGAAAGCGAACCACGTGTGAACGAGGGAAGGCGAGAGGAGACACGGGAGAAACCAAGAGCTTCTGCGAGCGCCTGGGGTCCCCTGGCGGGGGGGGGGGTGTCCCTGCCTCTGCTGAGGGCTGACGCGGGCCGACGCATTCTGAGCGGGAAGGCCCGGTGCCCGGCCCGAGACCAGCACCTGCTTCCGACATGGATTAGCAGAGGGCGGGCATGAACCAAGCCTGCTGGCTCTCTAGCCCACGTGTGTGTGTGGGCCTCACACAAGTCCCCGTGAGTGTGCGCACGTCCACGTGCCTGTCCCTGTGTGTGTGCGTGCACGTCCACGCGCACATCCCTGTGAGTGTGCACACGTCCACATGCATGTCCACATCCACGTTTGTGCGCACACCCACGTGCATGTCTCCGTGAGTGTGTGCACGTCCCCGTGTGTGTGCACGCACATGTGTGTGCAAGCGTGTCTCTGCCGCGCTCCCTGTGTGTGCTGTCGTGGCAGTGTGTGTGTGTTCTCTGTGACCATGGTGAGGGCGTGCCAGGCTGGCGCAGGGAGAGGTGCCGCGCTCAGCCCATCCCTGAGCAGCATTGGGTCTGTGGCCCAAAGCCCAAGAGCCAGGAGCAGGCACCCCTTCCACACCCTGAGCTCCATAGAGACCCCGGTTCCTTCCCGACGAGTGACTCCAGAGCAGCTTCTCGGCTATCCAATCGCCTTGGGAAGCACGGACAGATGCTGCCTGGCAGAGTGGGGCAGCCCTCAGCTTCCTGGGGACACGGCGGCCACCAGAGAGCCCTGAAGACTGACTTTCCACCGATGTAACCTCCTCCCCCGTTCCTCCCAGCGTGGCCCTCGTCATCCCCTTCCCACCCACCTGCAAGGGGCTCCTGGCTGTGTATTAAGATAAAGGGGGACATGAGTGTGCTCCCGAGAGCCCCAAAACAGGCCCACGGAGGTCCTCGGGTGGTTCGGAGCCCCGGAGGAGAGCCCTTCTTGCCGGCGGCCTGTGCTCTCCCCGTGTTCTCCCACCCCCAGCATCGAAAACCTGTGGCAGGAAAACTTGCAAAACAGATGTGAAGCTCAGGAAGGGAGAAGTTTTCTAGAGAAAACTCGGGGTCCAGTCGTACAGATGGCCGTGGGCACAGACAGCCGCACCAGAACACCCGCCTGGAGGGCAGGGACCCACACTCGCGGGAGCAGTCAGGCTCAGAGGCTCTGCTGCGCACCCAGTTCCGTGCTGCCGGGTCTGGGGGTTCGAGTGGAGGAAAACACGGGGGTCCCTGTGGCCCCAGAGCTACTATTGCACCAGGGGAGGGCCGGCTGGTGGGGCTGGCGCGGCCACTGGGTTATCCCACCCACAGTTGGAGGAGGACAAGGCCGCTGGCCGGTGGGCGATGGAGTCACGCCCCTGGCCACAAGGACACTGACCCATCACGGAGTCTAACTCCTTTCCTCCAGGCCCCCTGAGCCCTCACATGCGGCTCTCACCAGTTCTCTCGCCATCCCAGAAGAGCCACACGTGGGAGCCTCCCCCACCCCCACCGCGTGTGGGACAGGATGGGCCACGGACGTGGCGTGGACACCATCAGGGTGTCCTCACTGGAGGGTGGACTGGAGGCCTGTGGCCACCAGCCAAGAAGGGCCAGGATGGCTGGGGAGAACAGCAGCAGTAGGAAACTAACGTCGGACAGGGTCCAGTAACACGGGACCCACCCCGGCCGGGGTCGGGTCCTCTCCCTAAGTTCTGAGGCTGGAAGGTCTCAGCCCAGTGCAGTGGGGCTCCAGGGATCCTGAGCCCGCAGCCACCTCCTCGGGCCTCTGTCCTCACTCTCCAGCCCCTTGGGCTATGCCCACTGCTACCCCGGGGGCAGAGCCTGCTCACCGCCCCCTGCTCCTCAGCTGTTCGGCGTCCGGGCCAGCCTGAAACACCCTGGGCTCGCGCCACCTCCCTCGATGCCCAGAGGACAGTGAGACTATGAACTGCCAGAGCCCCAGGAGGTAGGCCTCCCCGGTGTGCGTCCCTCTCCCCTGCCCATAGCCGGTCAACCCATGGAGACACCTAGGCCTCGCCAAGCCTCTGGAGGTGCCTGCAGCCTGCTACAGAGTTACCTCTGTCTGGCCCCGTCCCCCACCCCGGCACCTTGCATGTACAGCGGAAAGCCCTCCCAGGCGCCTCTGTTCCGTGGACACCCCAAGAACTCCTGATGGGCGTCCTTCCCTGCCTGTCCTTGCAAGGGTCCCCACAGGGGCCACATCCTTGTTCTCCCCACTGTGTGACCCTCAAGGGATTCCACCAGGCAGGGGCTCAGACCTCTGCAGAGGCCACGGGGGCCGCCCTGCGCCAGACTCACGCCAGCATCTTCCCGTGGGCATTCCCACCCCTTGGGCATTCTTGGAGCCCTGACTCTGGGCAAGGCTGCCTGCCATCACCCTAGTGGGAGGCTGTGATGGAAGGTTCTGGGCGTGCCGGTCCAGTCTGGACCTCCAGAACCTCCCATCACTGTACCCCTACCCCATCTGGCCAGCCCCGGTCCAGTGCTTGGCCAAAGCTGCAACCAGCCAGTGCCCCTCAGCCCCCACAGAGGCCCTCCTGTCCACCGGCCCCCGTGGACCTGGCTGTGTGCACAAAAGTCCACTTCTCTGGCCCTCCCCTATGAGCTCAAGTCAGAGGCCACAGATGGGCGCTGCACTGGGTTTAATGATGTCCCCCCGATTCATGTCCCCTGGGACCTCAGAATGTGACTTCATGTGGAAATAGCCTCCATAGATGGAATGAGGGCATCCTGGGTCGGGATGGAGGCTTTAGTCCAGCACCTTGTATCCTTGTAGGAAGAGAGACACAAGCAGGGAGAAGACAGCCTCTGTTACTAGGGGAGCCTCCTTGTTGCTGTTCTCAGACTTTGTGTGGAGTGACTACAGTGGCCCCAGGACACTGACACCAACCTCCCATGAGTCCTGGGGCCAGGAGCAGGATGCCAGCCAGTGCCTTCCAGCCGCAGCTGGAGATGGGCCCAGGGGGAGACAAAGTCTGTGGGGGCCAGGCTGGAGGTCCCCACTGAGGGTCTGCAGGCTCAGGACAAGAGTGGGGGGTCCCGGACAGAGACCCAGCAGAGCATCAGGACCCCTCACCCCAGGGCCATGGGGAAGGGGGCCGGTTTCTGTCAGGGCCTAGGAGGTACGGCCGTAGTGGAAGGAGAATGTGGAGCCTCTGGGCAGGGGGGCTGCCCCCCCAGCTTTGCGCCTGGGCCAAAGGGGTATCCCTGGGCCAGGCTCTGCTTACCTGGCTAGGCAGGGTGGCCCGCAGCTGCCGGTGTAGCACACACACACCACCCACCGCTGGGCACCCCAAGAGTTATTTCAGGCGCCTGGTGGAGACTCGACCCGTCTGGCCAGACAGGGGCACGGCCCCGCCCACCGGGTCCTCTCTGCCAGGCCTCCCTGACCCTGCCAGCCACAGTGACTCACGCCCTTGTGGAGCTGCTGGCCGCCTCAGTGCAGGGGAGCCCAAGAGCTCTGCTCCCCCAGCCCCCGCAGCAAGAGGCCCCCGTGCCAGGCCCTACAGAGAGCCAGCTGGGAGCCAGGCCTGGGGGACCTCCTTCAGCCCCGCAGCACCCCCATACCTCCCCACCTAAGCATCTTTGCACATCTGCTCCCTGCGAAGCATGAGGCCCCACCGGGAAGGTCGCTGGGGTCCTGGGGGTTGGTCGTGGCCCAATCACCCCACCTCTCTTTCTGGCTTCCCAAGGCCCAGGCTGCTGCCCCAGGTGCCATGACATGTCTCCACTTGGAAGAGGGAGAGCACCCTTGCACCGCTGTCCTCAAGCCCTGCTCCGGGGTCCACACCCCCGTCCCTCTTGGTCCATGCAGTCTGCTCTGGGCCAGGGTCTCAGGGGCCCCTTATGACTGGTGACTGAGCAAAGGGCCCAGGAAGCTTTGGGGCTTCACCACCCCAAGTTTGGGATGCCAGGACAGCCTCGGCGACAGTTTCTGTGTGAACAGGGACAGGAGAGAGCAGCTTGCCTCCTGAGCGGATGGTTTCCTGCCAGGGAAGGCCGACTGTCCATGCCCCAGGGGACAAGAAGAACTCCAAGGTCCTCTGTCCCTTGGGCGGGGGCAGATTCCCATCAGGGGTCCCTGGACCCGGGCCCTCTATAGGCACCCGGAGCTGGGTGTAGGTGCGGGGAGGGGCTCCCCTGCCTCCCTCCAGGCCAAGCCCTCCACACCATCCGTGACCCCACACCTAACTAGGGCCCCACCCATCATGTGTGCTGTGGAAGATTCCAGACGAGGGGAGGAGGAAGCAGGTCGGCAGGGCCCTCCGGGTAGAGAGCTGAGTCCGGACCCCTCTCAACTGGTGCCACCCCCCTCGCTCCCCCACTCCGTCTTCCAAAAATTCAAATCAGCACAGAATCAAGAAAACAAAAGCATCACTGCCCATTTCGAAGTGCGATTTCCATCCTATCTTCTGATTTACTGGTTACTGGAAAGTAAGTCCTACAAATGGGTTTCTGTAAAGGACTTGTTTTTGGCGAGTTTATATAGCTACCTTTGTTCACATAAAAATCCAGAGGCCGCCTCCTGTGCGCTGGGCCCCGGCCCCCTCCGACACTTGGGGGAGGCCTTTCTTGCGTGATCTGCACCCCTGCGGGTGCCGGGAGAGGCCCTGCTCCGAACGGCCGGTGCAGTAAACCCTGAGCTGGGATTTGTTTAACCTTTCACCCTGAGGCAGCAAGTGCGCCGCAGAGCACCCTGGTGCTCTCATGTGTTTTTATAACTCCTGGCAGGGCTGCTTTGGAGCCTGGAGAAAATCTGCCAATAGCCACCGCAGAGGTGGGCTTCTGCGCGGGCTGGCCCCTCCCAGGAAAAGTTCTGAAGCCTTGTGGCTCTCTGCAGCACACCCGTTCATTCATTCATTCACTTGCTTGTGCATTCACAGCTGACTTCCCTCTCCAGCCAGGGGTGGCAGCTGCTGGACTGCCCAGCCCCAGCCCCCAGTACCTGCCCACCCTGAGGCCATAGGCAGGCGATGGGGCGTGGGGACCTTCATAACACGCCCAAGTCCGTTGCCCTCAGAAATCGAGAGGAACGGCCAAAGAAGAAGGCAGGAACAGAGAAACTTGGCCTCACTTCAAGTCATCCCAGCAAGCATGGGCCACCTTCGCAGGAAGTGAGCCCTCTGTCTCTAGAGGTAACCAAGGAGAAGATGTTGGGTTCAGGATGCTGCAGGGAGCAGGGTGAGCTGGGAGACCCTGGGGTCTCTCCAGGAATGCCCCCACTCCCTGCTCAGAGAGAGCATGCTCCCGTGGGCCCCAGGCCGGTCTGCTTCTTCTTACCAACGGCCAAGACTTGGAAGGAGGCGCTAGACAGCCCAGGAACCAGGGAACGTGTGGACACCCAGGTCCACACTGAAGACCCAGCGCCTCACCAAGAAAGGCCAGCCGGCCACCCCTGGCCTTGGGGTCGCACGACCGATTTCTCGGCTCCAACACACTCTTGGGGCCTGGGTGAGATCCCCCAGGGGGATACCGCCCCCACAGTCATCCACCCAGGGTGGGGGGTGCTGCTGCAGGGCAGGCCGAGGAGAGCAGAGGGCAGGGGAGGGGGCCGTCCTCGGCCCCGAACCTGAAAGCCGCCTTTATAAACCCAGCCTTAGGAGAACGCAGTGGGAACGTTCTCCCTAGTGCGGGGCCGCAGGTGCCCTCACCCCACTCACCCTGCCTCCCCTCTGCCCAGCCGCGTCTCCGAGCCTGGCAACAGCCCCGGGGTCACCCAGAAGTCTCAGTCCCTGGCACCACCTCTGCTCATCATCACTGTTGGCCGAGGGGGGGGCAAGAGGGCAGCGGTGGGGGGGGCGGGCAGTGGCCCTGGGGGGCCTGCAGCACAGCTCCCACACGCGCCTGCCACACTCCCTGGGCCCCTGCCATGTTTGTGGGGTTTATGAGCCACCCCGGGGCCCCCGAAGGGCGCTTACATTTATGTTGGGAAACATAACAGGGCTTCTTGTCCATGAAATGCCCATTCATGGCTTCTGGAAGGGAGAGGAGCCTTGGGATCCAACCCTGCAGGAGCGTGAAACTCACCGTTGTGCTCGCCTTGCGGCTTGGCAGGCTCAGAGCCAAAGGCGGAGCCAGGCGCCCTCTCCACGGTGCTCCTCCTGGCTGTTGCCCCCGGCGCAGGGTCTCCCAGCCAAGGTCCGGCCGGGGAAGGACTGGCTGTGAGCCCGCAGGCCACTGTGTGCATCTGCACTGTGTTCCACGCAGTGGGGTGGGGCGTGAGCCCCAGGGAGGGGCTGGTTTACACAGCGAGGGGCACAGAAGCTTCCGGAAACCCTCCCAGAGCGTGGCCATGGGCTGCCTCAAGTCACACAGTCCTTGGCCTGCAAATACTTCAGTAGAATGCCTGGTGGCTTCTGTCAGCCAGGCAGCCACACTGGGCTTCACAGACGGGGGCTCAACAGGAGTGTGTGTGATAGCGACCCTACTGGCTGGAAGTCTGAGACCCAAGTGTGGGCAGGGCTGGACCCTCCGGAGGCCTTGGCTTCCAGACGCCGTCTCCTCCGGTGACGCCGGAGGGGGAGGCTCCCCAGTGAGTCTGTGTGCTCACCTCCTGGAGACACCAGGCCCCGGGTGGAGACCCCCCCTAAGGACCTCACTTTACCTTAATCACCCCTGTCTGCAAACAGTCCCAGCTGAGAAACTGGGCGTTAGGACTTCAACGACAAGATCTGGGGGACACACTGGTCTGTAAGGCAATGTCCTCCGGCAATCGCCCCAGGTGAGGTGGGGACAATGATCGGGGTTTTGCAATTTGCAAACATTTCCAGGCCCGGCTGCCCCTTCACCCCCACAGGTAGGGACCCTGATTTTCTCCCCTGGCCCCAGGCCCAAAGTGGGGATGCTGCGCTCTAACCCCCAGGAGGCACCAAGAGACAACCTCGCTGTCCAGGGACCTCGGGCGACATGCAGGACTCGGGTGCTGGTGGTGATGGGGCTGGGAGACAATTGTTAACGGACTCTCTCCACCCCTCAGGACTCCTAGAAGCAAGCCTCTCTGAGCCTCAGTTTCCCCACCTGGAGGTCACGCGTGTAAGGGCCTGTGTCTGAGCAGACTGTGTCCCTCCCGCAGCAGCTGTCGTCACTGCCAGCAAAGTCATGGATGGAGAAATCACACCTAGGGAGCAAAGGCGAGCGGAGGGCACACAGCCCACCCCCGCCAAGGGCCTGAGCGCCCAGCACCCTCCTCCCCCACACTCTCCTGCAAGGGGTCACCCTGTGCCTGCCCAGCCCCCAGACCCACGTGCTCACCCAGGCAAAGGTGGGGCCTGGCCACAGGGACACCTGCCTGAGGCTCCATGGCCTCCTGGGGCTCCCAGAGGAGGGCCCCCGCACTCTCCCTGAGAGTCTGGCAGCCCTTGGAGACAGCACTGAGCAGTTGATCCTGGTTACTGAGGTCCGATGGCCCAGGAATAATGAAAGGGGTACGATGCTGGGACGCTTTCTGGGGATGTCGGCTCGGGCAGCCTCCAGGTGCTGCTGCCCGGGGTCCATGCGGCATGTGGGGCTCAGGGCGGACAGCAGCTCCAGCAGCCCCCTCTGGGGCCAAGTCTGCGTTCCCCGCCCCAGACTCTGGCCACCAGCGGGGCTGTCTGTGAAGCCGGGAAAATCCCGCCAACGCCTGCCCCTTCCTCAAAGAGGGGTGTGTGATTCGGGGGGGACGAGCGAGCCCCTCGGCCACATGGGACCGCGGGGATGAGTATGGGGCCATCCGTGGTACTCTCCGGGTTTGCACACTGCGCGGGGAGGCCGGGGGTGAGGGGAGCAGGGTGTGCGGCCCCGACCCCAGCGCCTCTCTGGAGCTGGAGCCCTCAGCTCTGGGCAGGGTTCCCCGGGACGCCAAAGGCCGCCAGCCGTGCCTCCCCCTCCCAGCTCCTCCCTCCACACCCCTAGCATGGTTCAGGCCCCCAGACTCCAGCGGCCAGGCCCTGACAAGGGCTTTCATTTCTCCAAAACCAAAGCCATCCCTGACCCGGGAGGGCCGAGCCTGCATCCGCAGCTTGGCGCAGGGGAGGCCAGAGCCTCAGGCCCATCTCCACTCCGGATGAAGACTACCTCCTGCCCTCCGTGCCCCCAGGACCTCACTTGGGCTTTTCAGCATTCTGGAAAAGGTCAGGTTTGTCGTTAAGTGGCCACAATGCGAATGGTCTGGATGAGTCACCCTGGCGGCCACGATCCTCGTACTTTAATTCCTTTTCTTCATGGAGGTGAGATTCTGTGGCATTTCGTGCTGCCCCAACACGTGCGACCCTCAGGTCAATCCACGGTCATCCCCCCCGAAACAAGACCTTGCCCCCATCCTCAGTGACCCTCCCAGCCCTCCCCCAGCCCCCTGCAGCCACTCGTCCACTTTCTGTCTGTCTGGACGGTCCATAGAGGTGCGGTCACACAGCGTGGCCTTTCGTGAGTGGCTTCTCCCGCTGAGGGTCCTGCCTGGGGGTCAAGGGCCAGCCCCCTGGGTGTAGCCGAGTCCTGGGCCTCTGTCTACCTGCCCACGACCTCAAGTGAGCACTTTCCAGCCCACACTTGGCCACGATTTTGTCGTGGTTCCTTCTGGAGGCATTGCTGGAAAACCAAGGCCCGGGGCTGCCTGAGGATAATTTGGATCTCATTAATTTTAACCAGCCCAGGTGTGGGGTGTCAGTGTCCTGGGGGGACTGTCCGGAGACACTGATTTCCTGTCAGGCAGGTCGGTCCACGTCTGCTGTCAGAAGCAGGCTGGGCCAGGTGTGAGGGCCCTCCCGCGGCCCCGCACCAAATCGCTCTGGGGCCCCATCGGCAGGGGACGTACGGAGGCCCGGACAGGCCAAGAGGCGTGCCCAAGGCGGGACGGAGATGCCAGAGCCCAGGAGGCTATACCCCCCTGGCTCGCCTGAGAGTCCCTGCCCAGGGAGGCCGTGCCCCCCAACCCACCCCGGGGTCCCAGCCCAGTCTCTGCTTTCCCTCCCCCTGCTATCCCTCGCTCTACTTCCAGCTGATTTTTCTGTCAGCATTCCAGGGAAAATCAAATCCTCCCGGGTAGAAAGGGCATCGGTCCAAATGAGTTTTCTGAGTCTGGTTTAAAACACTTCGGGAAGCTCCAGGAGAGAAAATATGGTTTTGATTTGGTGGAGCAGGCGCAGACCCCTCGACCCTGAACTTAGCCCACATGGCCTGAGAGCCCGTCTCCGAGACTCTCCCCCAGACACCGCGCGTCACAGAGCGCGTCGCAGAGAGAGCTGGGCTGGAGCTTACTGACGAGTGGCCTCCTTCCGGGGGCCTGGAGCTCCCGTCCGAGGCCACAGCTCTCTCTGAGGCCGGGACCCGAGGGAGCTCAGAGCTCAGAGAGCCAGCCGCCGGAGTGTGGACAGACACTTGTCAAGGTCCTGAGAAGCTTGGGTGGGGAAAAGACTTGATCCCACGGGGCCCACCCTGGCCAGCACAGCTCCCCTCTCTCAACGCCCACTGCCTGGTGGCAGGCGGATGTCCGTGGTCCCCTCCCGCCTGCGACTGCCTGTGAGATGGGGTGGAGGGACATGGATGGAAGTGAGGTTCTCATAAGCACCTTGGGCACGTGTCTTGCCTTGTCTGAGGTCAGAGGCGTGGGTCACGGCCACCCTGCCCAGAAGCCATGGCGAGGCGACCCCAGGGCTACTCCTGCTTTCGGTCCCAGCCCAGGCTCTCCAGAAGCCTGAGGCCGCATCTGCCTCCCAGGTCTGGGGTCATGGGGTAAGGGCCCTCCTGCTCCTAGGGGTCCCCGGAGGTCTACACACCTCCCGCACCCCATGTTGACAGAGAATAACCCGGGAGGCCTCACCAGTGTCTTGATGCCTCGTGACCGGGAGCCCCTTGTTGCCCCACAGCAGAGGGCGGAAGACCCTGCCCAGGCTCTGAGAGGCCACAGGCTCGGAGAGGGAGGCGGAGCCTCCATGCCTCTGTTGACTGAAGACCCTCAGAGGTTCACAGCTGTGAGGGGCAACTCCAGGGGCCTGGCATGACCCAAGCGGGCCCCACTGTTGCCCTCCTGGGCCGCACGAAGTATGGGCAGGGTGACTGGGACCCACACGGTCCTGACTGGTGTGCCGGTAGCCGGTGGGGACCTGAGCAGCAGGGGTAATGATCAGAGGGGCTCACAGCTGGGGGGCAGTCCTTCTGTCCTTTCCTTTCAGGCGTTGAGTGCAAGGGGTGACCTCGGGCCCTCAGCCATCCTGGGCCTTGGTCCTCTTCCAGGCTCCCTGCCTGCCCCATTCCTCTACCTTCTTCCCCATGGGCACGGCCAGGCACCAGCACTCCCTGGACGCCCGCTGCAAGCCAGTCCCTATTGTGAACCCTGCTCCAAACCCCCCCAGGCCTGAGGGGCAGGGTCTCCAGCAGTCCTGGTGGGCACACGTGTCCTTCACTTCGTGGCCACACCAGCCTCAGAGCCCGACACCAGCACCCGTCACTCTGCCTTCTGCACCCATGGCTGTGGGGACAGCAATTTAATCCCTTTCCGTGAGCTTATCTGGGTCCAAGCGCCTCCTCACTCAAGCCCACCACCTGGCCACCGCCTAGGACCTCCGTCCCTGCTGGCTCCCCCGCCCTCCGAGGGCCCCAGGCAGGCAGCACATGGGTGTCCATTTCTCAGGTGGGTAAACTGAGTCTGTGGCTTCCCCTGACGTGTACCAGCAGGGATCTCAGAAGCTGCTGGTAGCTGGGGTCCCTCCACCCCTCTGCGCAGTGTCTGGGACGGTAGGGCCCTGCACCGTGCAGACCTGAGCTGCAGAAACTCCAAATAAAGGATGACTTGGTCGGGGATGCCTGGGGGCTTCATGCAAATGAGCCTCCTTGCGGGCTGTTTTGTAACGAAGCAGGGAGCAGGCTCGCCCACACTCCGGATCTGCCGCACCCGCTGCCGCCCACAGCCCCTGCGGAATTAGCTCGCAAATGGGAGGAACAGGTGACAGGCGCCCGCTCTGGGATGGGAGCCCTCCGATCTCACACTCGAGGTGTGCGAAGCAGGAGGCGGGGGCGCAGGCCGAGACCCTGTTGCAAATTCAGATGTACTTTGCCTCCGTTTCCAAAGCCTCGTCCCTGCTTTGCAAGAAAATGACTCTCCTGCCAGATGGGAGCAGGACGCCCACCTCCCCGCAGCGCCACACTGCGTGCATTCCTGAAGGGCTGAGAAACACCCCCCCCGCCCCCCCCCCCCGCAGCCTCCGGTGGGCCTGCGACATCCATTTCCCCAGGCGGGTAGGTGGGTGGGGCTGGGGCTGGGCTGGGGAAGGAAATACTCCAGCCAGAGCTTCCTGCGGGGGTCGCCCGGCCTCCCGGCATCTCCCGCCTGGCCTGGCAGGCCTGGCGGTCATGGGGACTGTAGCTGAGCCAGTCTTGGCGTCCCCCCACCCTGCCACTCGGGCCAGCTCCCTGGGGACCTGCGGGTCCTTCCTGGGCTCAGGGCTGAGCTGAGCATCCCTTCGTTCCCCCCACCCGGGGCCCTGGCCCTCTTTGTCCCCTTCCCAGGGTTTGGCCTGGGGTCCCAGCCAAGCCGGGAAGCACTGACCCGTCAGGCCCTGTCCCCTCATGCATTAAACTGGGCACAGACAAGGACAGCCAGCAAGCCTCCGAGCCTCGCTGAGGGTGCACTGGCTGAAGAGGAGCCGGCTGGGACGCTTTCCTTCTGGGCATGGCATTGACGTCAGCTGCCCCCTCACCGCGGAACACCCACCCGTCCCCAGCCCAGATGCAGGGGTGCTCGGGGGTCCCTTGATGACTGGATGACTTCCCCAGGACCTGGGCTGCATCGACCACCTGGCACTGAGATTTCCTCTTTTTACCCATGCTCCCTGGGCGGGGGGCGTTTCCTCTCCCAGGGATTTGGGGCAGCTGTGAGTGGGCTCCGTCCCCCTGCCCCTCCTCTCCATCAGGGGAGGAACAGTGCTCCAGATGCCCAAGAAGGTACGAAAGGCTGTCGTTGGAGCCGTTCCCCCACTTCGGGACGTTTTCTTCCCACCTTCTGAATCGGGAGGAATGTTCTAGAATGTGGAGACCCCCAAGGCTGGGAGAGACATCTAGGGACATGGCTTTCCAAAAGACAGATCCTCATAACTCTGGACTGATTCTGGAAGAAATCTCCCAGAAATGTTTTTCTCACTGCTCTGCCTTAAAAGAGAAAATCAAAACCAAACCAAACCCTAACTACTTTACATAAGTGGGGTCTTGTGGGATGTCCTCTGTCCGCGGGGGCGGCTCGGTGTTGCCTGCACTCCCTCTCACCATCGGACTGATTCCCAATGTGTGAAGGATCATAATTCATTTATTCACCAAGGGCGTGAGGAATGTTCCTGGACAGCGGTCGGCCATGACCCTCCTAGTAGAACGGGGAACATGAGCCTGTGTTGGGGCTGGGTGTGACCACACCTGGGGGCCCACCCGTTCCTAGGTCACCTCCTGTTAGCTTTCAGTGGGACCTCTGGAAGTGAGAAGAAGGGGAGGCTCCCCCTCTTCGGGGCTGATGCCCAGGGTGTCACGGCCCACCTTAGCTTCACACACACATTTGAGAGGGACACACACACACACACACACACACACACACACACACACCCCTTAGTGAGTTGCGAAGACATCGATGGTACTTCCCAGCAGTGTCTGGACACGCCACCACCTGACAGACACTTGTCACCTAGAAAGAGGTGTGGCCTCTGCTTTAGGGCACCTGACCGGGGTGGAGACCCTCTACCCAGAGACGACCAGGGCTCTCCCTCATTCTGTGTGAGAGGCTGTCCTCTGGTCTCAGGGACATGGGGACAGCCGTGGGACACAGCCCAGGATCAAGTCCTGGAGTAAGGGACACAGCTTAGCGCCCTCATCACCTGTCGCTTAGGGGTCCCTCCAGAATTGCGAGTGGGCCGAAGGAGACGGTGCTGGCACGGTCCCACCAGCAGCGTGCTGAGGCGGTGCAGAGTGCCGGTTATATCCCTGTCCCTGGACATCTGGCAAGGGAAATATTGTTGACTGACCAACTAACAAACACTGATTTTACTCTGCCATTCTCATCATCCCTGGGGCAGGGGCGACCTCTCCCCATCCACCCGGAGTTTCTCCCCCTCTGTCCCACAGGCTACCAGAGGGGCAGCAGGAAACCTAAGGACAGAGTGCAGCTAGTTTTCAAATCCAGCCCCCAGGGAGTCGTGGCTCATGGGCACAGCGGCACTGAGCCCCCACTCCTTGGGCCAGGAACCTCGGCCAGCAGGACCCCTGATGAGCCCCCCTTCACAGGCGCTCCACTCTAGCTCCCCAGCCCCCCCGAGGAGCTCAAATTTTCTGGGTGGGAGAGCCAGATCTGTGGGTGGCACTTTTTTCCTGGTGACGTCTGGATAAGCTTGACAGCAGCTCAGGGAGGAGGAGCCTGGCTCTGGGAAGAGCTTCTGGGTCTCCCCCCCTTTCTTCTCCCCTCCTTCTCCTCCCCCAACCCCTGCCTTCTGCCTCTCTCACGGTGGGGGAAGGACCCCCATGCCAGCCTCTGTACCCCACCCCCAGCCAGAAGTAGAGTCCAGGGGCCTGAACGCCATCCCCAAGTCCCTTCGCATCCAAATATTTACCACCGTGTCTGCACATAAAAATTAATACGCCAGTTTTGTCTGCGGTTCCCACTACCCGCTTTGCCTTTGGGGCTCAGGCCTGCCCCCGCTGCCCGGCTGGCCACAATGCCAGCGCCCACAAAGCCCGCACAGAGGCGGCTGGTCGCGCATACAAAGCACCCGGCCCCGCCATTATCATTCCGGAGCCGAAATCCAGCCCGGCGCGCATCTCATCGGTCATTCAGCAACCCTTAATGACTTGTCAGTTCCTTGCCCTGCCATTTTCTGTCTAATTAATTCTTTTATTGTGCACCGGATAAAGAAAGACAAAGGCCTCCCCGGCAATAATGATTCATTAAAATGCAGCGCCTTCGCCGAAGCTCTTGGCCCCGCACCAGCCCGGCTGCTCTGCCCGCTGCAGGCCCTGCCCGCCTGCCCGCCCGCCCGCCGCACTCCCACCCAGGCCGCGCACCCCTTAACCCTTTGCAGCCCCGAAGGCCTGGCTGCATCCTCCCAGGTCTCAGGCTTGAGGGGAGCTGGGGAGTGGGGCTCCCGTACACAGGGCTCAGGGAAGAGCCCAGACCGGACTTCGCAGTCACCATGCCCACCAGCGTCCTGCACTTTCCCACCGGGGCCTCAGCGGGACTGGATTCTGGCCCAGCAACCACCCCCAAAGGTTGGGGCTGCTGGGTGCATCTGCCACACACAGGACAGCATCCCCCCCTCCGCTCTGGGCCGCCCAGCATGGGTGCAGGAGGGAGGGAGGCTGAGTTGAGCACTGGGAAGAGAGTCAAGGCCCCAGAGGCACAGGGCAGGAGGGTACCTGTCAACGTGTGTCTGTCACGTGTGCCAAGCCTGGTCAATCCTCAGAGCCCCTCAGCGAGGCTGTCACCATCCCATGGTCACGGGGGAAGGAAACAGAGGCACACAGAGATGACTGACAAGGGACAGAGCTTCGGACCCCTGGCCTGGCCTGCTTGGGGTGTGGGGGGTTGTAAGACACCCCCCATGCGGCAGGAGGGAGAGGTGCCCCCTGCTTCCTGAGGCTTCTGAGTGCACATTCTCTGCCTGGTTTACTTTGAATTTTCTAACCAACAAACCCACCTCACTGTGCGGGTGAGCAAACAGAAGTGTGTGATTAGAGGTAGTAACGTGTTTAACAGTCACTCTCGGGCCTCTGTGCGGAGCTCTGGGTCACAGCCGCAGCAGCCGGTTCCTAATCTCACTGAGAGCCCCCAGCTCCACGAGGGGTCTTGTTCCCAGCTTACTGCTGGGAACTCAGAGGCTGCACGGGAAGCCAGTGCCCCGAAGCCAGCAGAGAAGGCAGGAGCTGGGGAACCCCTCAGAGCCCCACTCCCTCTCTTCCTGGAGACAAAGGGGCTGGGGGTGAGCCAGGCTGGGCTCTTGGCACCAGAAGGTCCTCCCAGGAGGGCAGGGCCATGTGTGTCTTCTCTTCTCTCCTTGGAAGGCCCCCTGGGTCATGGCAGCCCATCCTGGGAGGGGTTGGTCTGCACATCTGCCCCCTCTGGATCCAGGGACCCCGCAAGCAGGCAGGCTGTGGCCCAGGGTGACAGAGCAGCAGGAGGCATGAGGACATGAAGTCTCCAAAACACAGATCCACGATGCTCCTCTTCTCTGCCTGGGGACTGGGGTGGGTCCCTGCAGCTCCCAGCAGCCACCCAGGTGTCCTCCGGATCTGGACAGACGGGCCTGGGGGGTGCGGGGCCTGAGGAGCAGCAGGGCTGTGCCCAGCAGGGAGGGCTCAGGACACAAGGAAATGTCTCCTTCCCTCAGTAGTGCCACATGCCTGGGGCAGCAGCTCCCTCTCCCTTGTCTTGGGGTCTACACTGGCCCCAGGGGTGGGAGCAGGGGATCTCACGCCACTGTCTCCGTGGCCCTGAGACCAGTCCTGGCCAGCACAGGTTTCCCCTGAAGTGGAAAGTGTGGTGGAAAGTGTCCCAGGAGGCTGCCCAGCGGCCGTCAGTCACCACCCACAAACATGTCATGCCAGCCCTGATGTGTGGCCCACAGCCTCTGCAGACCTGGTCAGCCACAGATGAGGTCCGTGAAGATCCTCCATCCAGGGCCAGCCTGGAGGCCCTGGGCCAGACTCTGGGGAGGGAGGACAGGGGTCCACATAGCAAGGCACGTCCCTGAGTCGGTGACACTTGCCCTGGCTGTCCCCCAGATGTGGCCAAAAGTCAAAGCAGGCAGGGTGGGGGTAGAGTGTGCCCAAGGGACAGGCCTGGGTGGGGGAGTGAGGGCCTCCCCCGGCAGCTGCTCTGAGGACACGGGCCCTCCCCTGAGCTGACAGCCGCACCAGCCATGAACTCACATCCAAACAGAAAACCCACTCCTGAAAGCAGATATCATCCCAGGAAGAGCGGCTGTGAACAGGCCCGGCGTTGGGGGCGGGGGGCTTTCCCAATCTACCAGAGCAGGGTCTGGGTCATAAGGCTGTTTCCCCTTTGTCTCTGAATAGGGCATTCTGTTCAGCTGAGATCAGAGGCAATGTGCTCTGCTCTGGGGAAGGAAACGAAAAATGAGGAACTTTTCCCGCCAGCTCATCCCCAAGATGGGCCGATGGGACACTCTCCCTGAGGACGCAGACCTGGACAAGCTGTGGCAACAGCCGCCCTGGCCTTAGGCAAGGTGGGGTAAGGCCAGCCTTGTGAATGATGTCTGCTGGGAGCTCCCTGGAAAAACCCTCCCAAGCCTGAGAACCAGGGCAGCCCCTGGGACCCCTCCCAGTGGCCCTGACTGCCCCCCCCCCCCACCTAGGGATCCACCTTGCCTCCTGGCAACGTCACTGGGGACCCTGTGTTTGGGAAGCAGAGCCCCCAGGACTCCAATGCCTGAGAACATGCCCTCGGAGAACCCACTGGCCTGGCTCCCGGAAAGCGGGGGATGGGGTGGGGGGCAGAGGCACGGCCTTGAAAGAATGGTGGGGCCGTCCTCGCTCTCCCTGCAACTCCATGATGAGCTCAAAGAGAGGAAACCCTCCGGAGGCTTGCCCGGGCTGGGACCCAGGGCCGTCGGGGCCTTTGCACCAGGCAGGCTGGCGGGAGGAAGGGCCACACCCCCAAGGAGTCAACACGCAGGAGCCCCTCCAAGTGCAAACTGAACAGGCAGGGCCTCCCGCCCCCAGGAGCCTGGCACGGCCTGATCGATTCCAGAGCAGTGAAGGGGCGGCCTCGCTCCCTGTCAGGGAGCTTGATGCGGGCGCTTTCCTTGCTTTGGGGTGTCCATGGGAGAGCCTGGAGGGCCATATGGAACTGGACAGCCCTCAGCTGCACCAGGACTTGCTGGACCGGCCCCACACAAGCATCCGTGAGCCTGGCTTACAGCCCCCTGCAGACCCCGCCTGGCCCAGGAGGCTTGGCACACCCCAGACCTCACGAACCCTCATAAACCCGGGCAGCTCTTCCCCAAGACTACTCTTGGCAGGCCCGGGACAAGGCTCTCCAGCACAGGGTGAGGTCCGCGCCCTGGATCACAGCCACACGGGCGGCTGGCAGACCAGGAGACTGGCTGAGCGTCCCCCTCCCCCGCTGGAATCACAGAGCTAGTTGTTTCAGGGATCTGGGTCCTTGTGAGAAGCTCGATCTTCCTCTCAGCCCCAGATGCATCCCCAGGGCCTGGCAGCGGGTGCACCCAGCCCGGTGAAGCCCGGATGCCGGCTACATGGGCCGGGGCGGCCCCAGCAAGGGGTGAGGCCACCCCTCGCCTGCGCTAGCTCCCCACAAGCATTTCTCTCTTGAAACAGTCAGCTAACCGGACACCCCGCCTGGTGCCTGCAGGGCGGCATTCACCCAGCTCCCAGCTTGGCTGGGCGCCAGGGCCCGAAAAATGCCGTCAGCCACCCAGAAACCCAGCTCTGGGATTCGCCCGGGAGGAAACCATGGCCCCATATTGGACCCGATTTGCCTACTGAATAGGCCTTGGGTAGGGGTGGGGGGCCAGGGAAGGAAGGCTCTGGCTGGCCAGCCAGCAGCTTGGGGCCTGAGATTTGCTCAGATGCAGATGCAGCCCCTGGAGGGCGGGGGCAGGGGTGGTGGTGCCTGGCTGTGCCCCAGGGCTGGGGCGCTGTCTCCGCCCTCGTGAGGCTTCTGGTGCCCACATCCTCCAAGGAGGGCCTGGGGCGAACCCCACTCCTGCCTTGGCCGAGGCCCTCCCGCACGGGACCCCATACGTACAGAAAGCAACACACAAAATGCAGCCCACGTAGATAAAAAGCTTTTTTTTTTTTAATTTTATCAAACTGGTCTGTACAAAAGTTAGCGTTGCTTGGTCAGAAAGCAGCAGAACACAGCAGGTAGTGGCGGCGGAAGGCCAGACTCCGCGCGGAGCAGCAGAGTCGGCGTGAGAATGAGCTGTAGTTCCCTGCCCGCTCGCCCAGGAAGAGACAGGCCAAAAAAAAAAAAAAAAAAAAAAAAAAAATTGTTTCTAGAAAAAGGTAGGAAAAAGTAGAAAAAGTAAAAAGAAGCGACTTCTCAGACGTCTCTCTATGTACAAAGTTGAAAGGCACAAGGTTCCATGAAGTAGGCGCGGTCAGGGCTCTGCACACAGCGGAAGCAGGGGTTACTCCTCTAAGACTAAGCCTCTAAACACTTTAGTGGATGAGGTTTCAGCTTCACAGCTTGTAGGTGGCGTCTGGTTCCTAAGAGCCCCGATGAATGAGCTACCCCGTCCCAGGAAATCCCCATCCTGGGCGGAGACCAACTGGAGCCACAGCCCTGCCTTCCAAATGTCGGGTGGATGCCGGCACCGGGGCCAGGGCGCCCCAACCCAGTCAGAGACACTGCAAGGCAAGTCCCTTCTCCTCCCTGGGCGGGGGTGCTGGGGGGGACCCCAGAGGGGCCTGGAGCTTAGGGGGATGAGGGGGCACCCCACCTGACCTCCCAGCCCTCGTGCTCAGCCACCGGCCTCCGTTTTGTCTTCAATTCTACTCTCAGTACGAATGGACTTCATTAATTAAAGATAAAATAATACAGAACATAAATACACTTCAACAGCTTCCCAAACAAATCGAATGTGTTTAAGCTTCAAAAATAACAATTAAAAAAATAAAATAAAAAGAGAGAAATGTTAGTCGCAGCCAAACCTTGCCAGGAAGAGCCTTTCATGGCAGACAGCACCTCAGAGCGGACGGGCCGGTCCCCAGAGGGGCTCCTGCAATGGGGTCCCCTGGAGGTCTCCACGCACGTGAGGCTGGTGGGGACCCTGGAGCACAGGAGGCCGGAGACCCCACGCCTCTTCCCTCCTTTCTGTTTTGTGCTGTGGCTGCTCCGTCCACCGAGAGGCAAAACCGAGGCGCTGGTGCCGGCAGGGAAGAGGGCCCAGTGGCAGTCCTTGGTTCCAGAGTCGCCAGCCACGGTGAAAAGAGCACGGGAAAGGGGCTCTGTCAGACGCAGGGAACATGGAGATCTGGAAGCCCCCACGTGGGTTACAAAGCGAGGCTTCCCGGCACACTTCAGCCTGCACCCGCCGGGCCGTCCCCGGCCCTCCCTCACTAGCGCACCCCTCCCACTAGACAGGAGGCTCCATCCATCCTCGCCGAGATCCAGGCTGTCCCGCACCGACGCCAGTCCCCTCCCTGGGGCCACAGCACCCTCAGGGCCTGGTCAGGGTCGTGTACACGGGCTGGTCCCAGTTGCCGGGCGGGCTGTGGGCAGGCGGCACAGAGAGGCCGCTGAGCAGGGGTGAGGCATAGGGCCGCCGAGAAGGGTGGAAGTAGGGGCACTGGTAGAGGCTGGACGGGCAGCCGGGGTACGGGCCGTAGTAGCTGGGGGCCTGCAGGTCGGTGTAGTCGCCCTGTGAGCTGCTGAAGGAGCTGGCGGCCGCGGCGGGGGCGGCTGTGGTGACACTGGCCTGGCCGCTGTAGGAGCCGTAGTCGGCGCGGCCCGGGGAGCCGTGTGACTGGTCTCCATAGTGGCCAGGGCTCAGCTGCTCCGTCTTGATGTGCGGCCGCGGGGGGCCCGCCTCGGTGGGCGACGCGGAGGCTGACGGGGCTCCCTTGTGGGCCCACACGGGGGACGCCCCAATGCCTGCCGCCCCCGAGTGTGAGTAGGAGGCAGCCCCGTAGGAGCTGGCGGCCGGCTGGCCTGGCTCCGTGGGCAGGGCCGAGTGGCCGTTGAGGGGCAGGTACTGGTCGAACTCATGCACATCGAAGGTGTCCATGTTGCCGATGACCTCGCTGCTCAGCTCTGAGATGTCCACGTTGCTGAAGTCGATGTTCTGACGCCCGCTGTCCGCCAGGCGGCGGCCTTCCAGCTTCAGCTCGGGCTTGCCCCCGTGGTGCAGGTCCGTCTTGGGGGTGGTGGGTGGGGTGGGTGGCCCGTGGGTCTGCCCTGAGGACAGAGCATGTTTCAGAGATGAATGCCCCTTTTGTGGGGGGCCGGCCAGGCCAGCGATGCGCACCCGGAGGAACGCGAGCCCGCTAACTGCCGCAGGTAGAAATCAACGGCTTTTTGTTTCTGTACGTTTCCCAGAAATTCCAGCACAGCCAGACCTAGACCTCACTCCTTGGCCGAGGAAATTCCGTTAAGCACTGTTCTAGGGCAAGAGCTGGGGCTGCGGAGGCCCCGCTGTGAAGACCAAGGTAGGGGAAAGAAAAGGAAGTGCCTGGCCCCCTGCACACGACCACAACGGGACCCACACAAAACGTGTTCTCCCGGAGGCTCGCAGCTTTCGCCAGCTTGACCGAGACTGCTCGGCTGGCCAGGATTCTCCCCGTCTGTCTGATGTTAGCTGGGCAGCTGACCGCCACGCCAGGGGCAGGAGTGCTGGGTCAGCACCAGCAGGAAGGCCAGTGGAAGCAGAAACGCCTTCAGGCGGAGCAGAACACACCCACATCACCCAGCTCCAGACCACAGCAAAGCTGCGAGACCCTCAGTGCTAGGTGGGGGCTAAGCAGACCCCCGGCCGCCCGTGTGCATCGGGGAACCTGGGATTATCTCAGCGCCACCTGTCCTGGGAGTGAGCCCCACTTCCCACCCCCACTACCCATCTCAGCAGACGCCGAGACCCCCACTTCTCCTGCTGGGGCAGGCACCTGCTGTGGGGCCCCGGGAGCCCACCTGTGTGGTCGCTGTGATGGTGTGGGTCACCCAGGCTGGCATCAGCCTTGTACACGGTGCTGCCAGGGTGGGGGCCCAGCTCAGGTCCGGAGTCAGAGTCGCCTTGGCCCGTCTTCACGCTCTTCCTGCGGCGTGGCTGGTACTTGTAATCTGGGTGGTCCTTCTTGTGTTGGACCCGCAGCCGCTCTGCCTCCTCCACGAAGGGGCGCTTCTCACTCTCGCTCAGCAAGCTGCAGCAGCAAGGGCAGACGTGGGATGGCCTGGGTCCCCACTGCTGCCCCAGGGGCAGGGCCTCACCCACCCCGACACTCACGGGGAGGCCCGTGCGTGCCCCTGCACCTCAGCAGGCACCAGGCAGGCTCTCCCCTCGCCAGGGACAGGGCACTCAGGCCAGCGAGGAGTTCTGGTGAGGTCTGTTCTCACCAGGGTCACAGGAACGTGCTACAACAAGACCTAAACCTTCCCACTCCATCATCTTCTTACTTCCCTTCGCTCAGAGCCTGTGTAAGTCCCCTCCCTTTGGAGCTTTCTCAGGCAGGCGGGGAGGAGGCCGAACCCAGCAGAGAACACACCAGGGACAAAGCAAGACTTCCTGAGAACAGGCAGGGATACCTTGGGCATCTGGGCTTCCCAGACCCCCAGAAAAACTGGCAAAACCCGTGTGATCCTCCCTGAGGCTCAGAACACACACGGTCCTCTCAAACCTTTCCAGAAACTCACCTCCAACCACCTACGGGACAGGCTGCAGGGCTGCCAGAGTCCGCTGTGCCCAGAGCAGACAGAGACAGGCACACAGAGGACAGACGTCCCAACTCCCAGTGCCCACTCCCAAGGAGAGGGGCAGGAAATGGGAGCCAGTGCCCCAAACCCACAGCCATCCATTTTAAACCCAAGTAGAATAGAACACATTTGGTGGGGATAGGCAGTTCTCAGCATCACTGCTGTCCTACTTTCTGTAAAAATGTCCAGCTTTGCCATCCCCAAGTATGTGCGCAGCGTGCCCGTGCTGGACCCCTCCTGTATTTCATTTCTCATCCTTCCCTGCACAGGGTGCAGAGGTGGGAAAGGAGGAAAAAGCTGTGGGGACCCTCCACCTTCATGGAGGAGGCAGACGTGCACCCCTCCAACTAACTGCCTTCTCTTCCCCACATGGTGGTCAGAGTGGAGGGGAACCCTTTCCAAAGAGGGACACTTCCAGAGGGCACTACCCTGCCTGCTACTGTGTCCTGCTTCCAGACAGAAGCCACCTTCCCTTGGAGAGGGCTAGGCCTCCAGACTCTGGGGCCGCTCACGCGTGGGGTCCCCAATCCCCACATGCCATCCCAGCCTTCCGCAGGCTGCTGGCGACTGAGGGAGCGTGCTAGGGTTTGCACACTCGCGGGGCAGCCCTCTGTGGCCCTGACCACCTGTGCAGCCCAGTCAAAGAGGGGGTTCCCACTGGGACTGGCCCTGAGAACAGCCACTGGGAGCAGAGCCCAGGACGGGAGCAGGGCCATCTTCAGGGTCCCTGCGCACCTCCCCCAGAACCGCTCGCAGCCCGCCCGCGCGGCTGCGGGGCCCGTCCCTGCACACACGCACACCGGGGCACCGCGCACTCACCGCCACAGCTTGCCCAGCGTCTTGCTGAGCTCGGCGTTGTGCAGGTGCGGGTACTGGTCCGCCAGCTTGCGGCGCGCCGCCTGCGCCCACACCATGAAGGCGTTCATGGGCCGCTTCACGTGAGGCTTGGCCTTGAGCGCGCCGCCGCCGCCCCCGCGCACGGGCATAGGCACCAGGCTCCAGTCGTAGCCCTTGAGCACCTGCGACACGGCGTCGCGGATGCAGGCCGGGAAGCGCTCGTCCGCCGCCTCGGCCGCGTCGCCCCGGACGCCGCCCCCCGCGCCCGCCGCGCGGCCCAGGCCCTCGGACCCGGTAGGCGACGGCGGCGCGTCCGAGTCCGAGTCCTCCACGTGCGACATGGAGCTGGCGGTGCCGGACGGGCTGCAGGGCGGCTGGGCGCGGGCCTCGCTCATGTCCAGCATCGGGGCCGCGCGCGGACGGGCGCGCACCGGGACCCGCGGGGCCGCTGCTCAGCTGCGCCGCGGCCGCTCCGGAACCCGAGGTCGCCGCGCCGTGGTCCGACCTGCGTCGTCGTCGCCGCCGCCGCCGCCGCTGCCGCCGCCCGACCCGGGCCTCCCCGCCGCCGCCGCCGCCGCCGCCGCCGCCGCCGAAGCTCCGTCCCGACCGAGGACCCGCAACAAGTTTCTTTAAGCGGCGGCCGCGAGGCCCCGCCCCCTCCCCGGCTCCTCATTGGCCGGCGCGCGCCCCGCTGCCCTCGGGGGCGGAGCCTGGCGCCCGCCCCTCCCCCATCCGAAGAAAGTGCAGTGGTTCCCTCTGCGCCCCCGCACGCCCCGCCCGGCGCCGCCCCGCGCCTGGGGCCACTTTTCCAGTCGGGTCGGGGAGGGAAAGGGGTCGAGGACCGGGGACGGCGGGGCGCTCCGGGGTGTCTCTGCGAGGCGCGTTGCGGCTTCTGCGGGTCCTGCCCCCGGCCGGGTCGCCAAGCCCGGAGAAGCCCGCTCCGCTTGGAGGCGGGTCCTCCAGAGCTTCCCCCACAGGCGGTCCTGAGCCCCGACGTCTCGCCCGCAACCCAGAGGCGCCGGGGTCAACTCCTGCCAGCCTGCAGCCCAAGGGAGGGTTGGCTCGGCCGTGTAGCCTCAAAGCCCGGGCTCCCCGCCCGCAGGGCCAGCGCGCCGGGCAAGACCCTCCAGGGCGCCCTTGGTTTGCGCGCCGCGCACGTCCAGGTAAAGCGCGCCCAAGGGCCGCGGCTGGGAGCTGGACGATCCCAGGTCCCCCGCCCAGTCCGGTATGAGCGGGGAAAGCGCGGGCGGGAGAGCGGCCCCAGGAGCCGGGCAGCAGAGGGAGGCGGGAGCGCTGGGCAGGGACTGAGCTGACCCTACTTGTGGAGTCCCTGGGGCCGCCCGGCGGATGGCGTGGCCGGACGCGGGGGCCTAGGGCCTTCCGGGCCTGACCCGTTGAGGGCGGGGGGCGCTGAGGCTCTCCGGCTGGGCGGCCCTGGGTGGTCCAGCGAAGGTGATGGCCGCCCCGAGGCGCCTTCGGTGGAGGAGATGGGCGCGTCAGCCTGGAGGGAAGGGGGCGGGCTGTGCCGCCCGTCTTGGGGCAGTGGGGTCGGAGAGGGGACATTTCTCCTGAGGCTAGAGCTGGGCCGCGGCTCCGAGTCCCCGCCCGAGGCCGCCCCCGCGAGTTGGCTTTGGGCCTGGCAGTCCCCGAGGGGGGCTCAGATTCTTTTGCCAAACCCTCGGGGAGGCGAGGAACCGGCTGCCCAGAGCTTCGCCACAGGCCCCCGCGTGGCCGAGTGGGAACACGTGTGGCTGTGAGCTCTGGGTCCCGCGCCCTGGGTGACCCTAGACAAGGGCACCGATTCCCCTCCTCAGAGTCTTGGACGCCCGGGCCACTGGCCCCTGCAGCGAAGGGGCGATGCCCAGAACGGAGTGGGTGTGCTACCAGAAAACTCCAAATTTAAAGTCGGTGCGTCCACGGAAGAGTCTCGGAGTGCTCATAATACGGATCCCGGGCTCACCACCAAGCCCCGGACTGCCCAGGGCAGGCTTCCTGGCCCCACCCAGGCCTGCCCTTGCCACCGGTTGCCGATTCTTTAGCTCGCACTTGGGCCTTGAAGCCCTGTCCACCTGGGCTGCCTGTCTAGGGATGAAGCCTTCACCTCAGGGACTCTAGGGGCTGCCCAGGGATCCCACAGCCTTGCATGGGAACATGCTGGCCTCTCTGTGGGGACACCTCAGAGTCTAAGAGGGAGGAGCCCAGATTTCCTGTCACCTGCAGGTGACCCCAAGGCACAGGATGGGCTCCGCTGCTTGCCCTACATCAGCGAACCTGATATTGTGCGTTATGGCGCGGTTGCTGTCTAAGCGCTCGTGGAGGGCCCCAGGACGGCAGAGCTGAAGCCTCTGGGCTTGGCTTGTGCCCTTGTCTCCTGTCCTGTGGCCGGCCTCCCTTGGCTCTGTCACCTGCGGGGGAACATCCTTACCTGCTTGTCTGCAGTGGCCTCCCCTTGAGGTCCTGCCCTCCATCTGGGGTCCGCACTCCACACTCTGCAGCAGGAGGACTGAGGGAGGCCCAAACGGGGATCGCCTGAGGGTACGCATCCATCTTACTGGCCCGTGGGGACCCACTGCAAATGCAAGCAGGAGAAGGGTTGAGGTTGGCAGACCTGGACCCCCGAGAAAACAGGTCCCACCCCTCCCTGCATCCAGTGTACCCCTGGGCACCAGATCTGCTGTGTGCAGAGACAGGAAGCACAAACGGCAAGGGAGGCATCAGGTAAGGCAGCCTCTCCACTGGCCCAGAGGGTCATGGGCTGGTGACCACCAGGCAGGGGGAGTCCCCTGCCAATCCCTGTCATACAGGTCCTAGGCCCCACCATCAGCTCCACGGGGCTGCAGCGACTGCCCTGGAGATTGGTAGGGCTGGTGGGCCATGCCCATCATGTATGTACAGCTCATGACTCCAACAGGATGGGAAGGGAGCGCAAATCCTGCCAGGCCCGGACTCGGACTGTCTGTGTGTATGCCCTTCCCCACCAGGCAGCATCCAGGTGTAAGCTCATCGGCCCAGCGCAGGCTATGGACACATAGGATGGCACGCAGACATATTCCACAGCCTCCTGGCCTTCTGGAAAGCCCGTATACTTACCAGCGTGCCATCCAGCCTCCTCTTCCGTTAGTGCTGACCTCAGTGTGTGCCCTCAATGGCTAGGCAGGCCTTGAGCAGGTACGCGGGTGTAGCGTTCAGAGAAAGGGGTGACCGTGGTTGCTTCCTGTGTTCCTTAGTAATGATGAAGCATCTGTTTTGTGCCAGGGGCTTTAGTGGGCAAACACCAAAGAGATGCGACACTCACCACAGCAGAGGGGGGTGTGTGTGTGTGTGTGTGTGTGTGTGTGTGTGCGCGCGCGCATCTGGGAAGGAGTCTTTTGAGGAGGCAAAATTCAGCTGAGACCTAAAGCTTCCAACTTCTGGAAAAAGGAGGAAAGACCATTCTCTCAATGGCAAGGAAGTTGGGGGAAGACAACATGTGCAAAGGCCCTGAGGCAGCAGAGAGCATAGGGTATCTGAGAAAGAGTGAAGCTACAGTGATTTAAAACTTGAGGGACAGTTCTTTGAACTTCCTCTCGGTCCACCTCCTGGCTGTTCCTTCCTGCCCCCACACCCCCAACTTCACCCCGTGGCTTTTGCAGTCTCAGGGATATGATCCAATAGTCCAGGTATAAATCATATCCCTGCCCCTGGGGCCTAGGAATGTCGATGGAGATGAGGATTCTAGACCTACACCCTCGGCAGGGCCCCAAGGGCACCTGTGAAGAAGGGTGTACAGGCTGGCAAACACCCCTGTGCCAATGAGCCCGGGCTGGTCCAGGCCCGGACGGTTCCAGGGAGACCTTTTCCAGGCAGAAGACCCCCAATCCTCCCACCTGTTGGCTTCTAGGGAAGCTCAGAAAGCCCTTGCCCACATGTGTGCACCTGTGTGCATACACATACATGTGCGAGCACATGTGCATGCTCCCAGGTGTGTGTGTGTGTGTGTGTGCATGTGTGTGCCCTTATGTGTGCGTGTGCACGTACCCTGTGTGTGCCCGAGTAAATGTGTGGGCATGCCTATGTATGTGTGCCACTATGTGTACATGTGTGTGCTCATGTGCATGTGTGTGTGTGTGTGTGTGTGTGTGTGGTGGGCCCTGGGGAGGCTGAGTGGGAAGGAAGGGCTGCCCACCATGGAAGTGGGCCTTGTACTCTAACTGCTCGCAGTGCCCTGATGTCTCTGCCCACCCCCTGCCCAGCCCAGATCTTGGACAGCCTGGGAGGCCGTGTCCTTGGTGTGTACGGTCTTTCAGAGAAAGGCACGGGGGGGGTGCTCTTGAGCCCCAGGGACGGCATGTCCCCTGTGTGTCTGCAGTCGTGACCTGGGCCTCTCTGTGAGCCAGCCCAAGGCAGTTGGCATCACATCCTGGGACCCCCGGCTCAGTCTCAAAGATTAATTGGTGCTTTTAATTACTGGCTGGTCTGCAGAAACCGAAAGTCTCAGACACAGATGAGCAGTCAGCCCCAAACAGTGGCTCCATAAAGACAGCCTCGTCCTGCCCCACTGGGTCTCCAGAGAGGCGAGGGGACTCCCAGGGGCGCCAGGAGTCCAGTGTCCCTCAGTAACAGACCATCAGGGCTCTGGGCCAAGCTTTTTGTTCAAACACCCCGACTTAGTTTGCCAGCTGGCGTGGAAGTTCTGGTTTGGGTCAAAGCCCTCCCCTTGGTTGGGCTGATGTCCACTTGGGAGCTGGCTGTGTCTGTTCCTGGGCCTTCTCTGCTCTGCGTGTGGAGGACACTAGAAGGAAGATCCCGCCTGGATTCTGCTCCCTCCGCCACAGACCTTGGTGCTGCGGGCCAGCGTGTGCGGGTTGCTGAGCGGCTCGCTCCAGAGGGGGGCTCCTGCTCAAGCCAGTGTATCTTCAGGACCCCGCCCAGCCTTTAGGTAGGGATGGCCGCAGCTCTTGTCTGCACCTTGTCACCAGCTCTGAAGCCTCCTGGGAGGAAAGCCACCCTGCCCAGGGATGACTGCTGATGGCCCAGTGGGACCCTCTGTGTGGCCATTCTTGGAAAATGTTTGGGGAGAGAGCGATGCTGAACCCAGAGGGCTGAGCCCCAGTGAACACGGCCTGTCCAGTGACATGTGCTACACAGATGTGTTGAGAACAGCTGTGGTCTCTGCCCAGGCCTCCGGTCACCCCCTGCTGGTAGCGACACCCTTCACCACCAGCCCCAGCCTCCAGCTGTGCCTATCCATCTCTCCTCCCCCTGGCCTGGGCCTGGGGGGCTGACTCCACTAGTGACATTCAGGTTTTGGTGTGTGTCTTTGACGGGAGGCAGACGCTGCTTCTGTAGCAAAAAAAAAAAAAAAAAAAAAACAAAAAAAAACAAAACCGTCCTCAGGCAGGGTCCCAGGGGTCTCCGAATACAGCCTTCCTTGGACACCAGGTGTCCAGGCCAGGTGCCAGCAATATCATCGATGGGGGAAACCAAGTCCGCTGAGGTGTTAGAGACCTGGGATCTGCCATCCCATGGCAGATCCATGGCATTGACATGGTACAATACGTTCCCTTCCTTGCCTGAGCACATGGGCTTTACATAATACAGGATCCTGGGCCTCAGACCCCACCCTCATTCTGGACCCTAGGCTTTCCGGCTACTCTGGGCGCTTGCCCCCTGGACCCCAGTCCCCAGCTCAGGACCCTTGCCCTTCACCAGCAGCTGGGTCCTTGTCCCTGTGCACCAAGCTCCCCTGCGTTCTGATCACTGGGCTCCTCTGAGAGGCAACGGGGCTTGGAGAGGCTTTCCCAGCCCCCTGGCCGGAGGGGAGCCAGCACTTCGAAAGAGAACCCTCAGTCCAGAAAACTGGATTCCGAGCCCAGATAGGCTCCGGGAGCTGTGCTTGTCCTCCCGAACTCAACTTTCAGATTTAACGAGGCTTCCTGTTGAAGATAGACGTGGGAAGCCCCCGGGAATGGAGCCCCACATCTGTTACGATCGAGAAAGGCAGACGTTAGCTTGAAAAAAAGTCTCGGAGAGAAAAATCCTCTTTCAGAGTGAGGGGCCCAGGCTGGCTCTGACCCCACAGAAGGTTCCAGAGACAGGGCAGTACCAAAGACAAATTAAGGGGCACCTGGGTGGCTCAGTGGGTTAAAGCCTCTGCCTTCGGCTCAGGTCATGATTCCAGGGTCCTGGGATCGAGCCCCACATCAGGCTCTCTGCTCAGCCGGGAGCCTGCTTCCCTCTCTCTCTCTGCCTGCCTCTCTGTCTGCTTGTGATCTCCATCTGTCAAATAAAAAAAAAAAAAGAAAAAAAGAAAAAAAAGACAAATTAAAACACACCCTGTCAAAAGATTTCCTCTGTCTCCCAAAGATTTATTTTTCGGAACTTGGCGAAGGAGGCTCGAATTAAGACCCCCTCAGGCGGGAGCCTTGTGCATAAGGGAAGAAAGCTGAGAGTTCTTGGGAGCCCATCAGGAAGGCTCAGAGGAAGAGTGGCCACCTGCCCCTGCCTCCCGCCCTCAGGGTGTGGAAAGGGGCATGAGGGAGTTGCAGGGGTCCCCTGAGAAGGCACTAAAGTTCTGCAAAAGAGGGCGTCGAGGTCACGGGAATGTGACGCCTCTGTCCCCTGTGGCCCTTTGACTTTGGGTGAGTCCGGGCTTACTCTGGGCAGCAGGGGGGTCCGGAATGCCCGTCTGTTCCACGGGCTTGCCGTGGGGCCTATGTGAACTGGTGGATGCCGGCTGCTGGGCATCCAGGAGACCCCACCTGATGCTTGTCGCTTGTCAGTCCCAGTAGCAACTTCCAGAGCCCGTCTGCACTGCTGGGGCTGTCTCCACCTTCGCGGAGAATACCTCATAGGAGTGACACCTGTTCTCTTCAGAAGCGAGTCGTTTGCTAGAATCAGGGGCAGAAATCCTCCAGACGTGAGGCATAGTCCTAGAGGGTGGGGGGCACAAGCTCCGCAAGCCCATGAAATAAGGAGTTTGGGTCAAATCAGGGGTCTTGGGTGCCGATGCCATCTGGAGCCTGGTCAGGAGGGGAGTGTGGAGCCACTATGGGCCAGGCTGTAAGGCCTCCGGAGAGAGGCCCCAGCCTGCCCCGTGTCCAGCTGCTCCCAGACCTCAGCCAACTGCAGACGCACAGCCTGAGCCCAGCTCGGAGGGTAGCAGCGCGGCCGGCACCATGATTTTTGGTTTGAAGTCTGTTTGTTACACAGTATTGTTGTGGTGACTGGTAACTGACACAGATCTGCAAGTAGAATTCAGCCCGCAGTCCTCCTGTTTGTGACCCCTGGCCTGGGCAGTTTCCAAATCTTCCTTCGGGACAGAGCCTGACTCCAAGAGAAACACTTCAGAGCACGTATTCTTGTCCCATCTGGCTCAACAGCCACGGATGGTAACAGCACCCTGACTTTCTGCTTTCGTCTCTGCCTTGCGGTCGTGGCTCGTGGCTTACCGGCCTTGCCTGGCCGCACAGAACCACATCTCCTTCTGGGGTGGAGGCACGGGAAGAGAGGCGAGGGTGCCAGGAGAGGGATGGGTGAGCCAAGCAGAACAGCCGTCCGTGAGTCACAGTTCCCGCAAACCAGCAAATGGCCCAGCACCTGCTCACCCACCCCCACCGGCACCTGCCAGCCTTACCCAGGGTCTTGGCCACTGGACAGTCAGGGGGGGACCAGCCCAAACTGACCACCCCCCCAGAAGAAAGTGACAGATGTTAGCGCCCGTGGGTTCTGTCTCCCCATCAACAGATGTCAAGACATGAAAAATTGGGGTAAATGAAGGGAGGGCGATTAGGTCGGGCCCAAGCTGGGGTCTTGTGGGTGCCAGAGACAGCTGCAGACACACGGCAGGAACAATTGCCCTGAGGCAGAGGGGGCTGCCAAGCCAGGGTGCCTGGGGACAGTTGGACGAGGTGCTGACACGGGGCTCATTCCTCCGTGAAGCCCTCCCGCAGCTGCTGGGAATACCGCCAGCCCGTGGGCCTGTGTGCGCCTCCACTCTGGGACGGCACCCGGGGAGCTGTGGATAGCACCCCTGGGACGGGCCCAGGAGTTCTGGCTTGTCTGTGGGTCCGTGTGACACCAGCCCCAGGCTGGAGCTAAGGGGTCATTTCGGGGAAGCCTCCCTTTCTCTCCTCTTGTCTTCTTCTGGGCTCTTTCTCGCTCGTTCTGTCCAGGCGGGGCTCTGCACCCGTCCCTCGGGAACCAGGCTTTTTCCTCCAGCAGTTTTTGGCTTGAAAATGTAGGTTTAGGAGCCCTCCCCCTACCCCAGGGCTCCTGGTATGGGGGAGAAGCCTCTCCAGAGATAGACCCCCGCATTCCTGGGGCTTGCAGGCGTGGAAGTGAAGTTCACAGGGCAGAGCGTGTAAGCATTTGGAAGTGTGCGCTGGGTAGGCTTTCGGCGGGCTCCCCGTGCTGCGCAGCCATCACCTCTGTCTGGCTCTGGAGTACTTTCGTCACTCCCCGACCCCCAGCCCTAGACAAGCACCAGTCTGCTTTCTGTCTCTGCGGACTGTTTATCCTGGACATGTCATATACGGGGAACAGGACCACACATGACCTGTGCGTCCGCTGCTCCCGCTGGGCTTGACATGCAGCAGGTGTCAATATTTCTCTCTGCTCTCCGGCTCAGTAATAGACCAGCACACTTCTGATTAAATCGGCGTGGAAACAGACCATCCCTGAGCCGCTGGCCGGCCTCTCCTCAGGGCAAGCCCTGCTCTGTCAGGTTTGCTCCCTTGTGCGTTCTAGACCCTCAGACTCGCTGGATCTCTGCAGTCAGCAACCAGGAAGGCAGGTCCCGGAGGAAACAGAAGGACATGAGCTCCCCGCCATCCTCTCCGATGGCCTCGCCCACCCTGGGTAAACCCGGAGAGGGAGCCTGGAGCCCAGCAAGCTGGATGCTGGACAAGGCCCCTTTTCTGCTCTACACAATGCCCCATTGTGCCCTTCTCTGGGGAGAACAATGCAACTCGGGCCAGGGGAAGCCGAGGACAAAGGGCCCTTTGTGAGGACTGTCCCCACCTGAAAAGCAGCACCCTGGGTCACACCTGATGGCAGAGCTGTCCTTCCTTGCCTTCTGTCCCTTGAGCACCTCCTGCATCCGGGGGAAGGCATGGAAGCTCAAGTGGGCTTGGGCTGAGGGGCGCCAAATTCTCCCTGCTCTCCCCCAGACAGCTGTGCTAACCCATCCCAAACAGCACCCGGACCCGGCAGGGGAAGTGCAGATCGTAGCTTTGAAGGAAAGACCTGGAAGGACAGACAGGGACTAACTGTTCCCCAGACCCCCAGGGCTGGGAGCCCTTGGGCACATGGTTTCCTGCTGGGGGCTCACAAAAATGCAGAAAATGTTTGCCCCCCCCCCCCGCTGATCTTTTACATGCCCCACTTTGCAGTTGGGCTCTGAAGGGAGACCTTTCCACTGCAAAAAAGGGGGGAAGGCACTGCTTAAAAACTCACACTGTAAGATGCACGTGTTATCACTCCAGCAGTGCAGGTGGGGGACAGCCAGGGGCTGAAGAAAGGTTCCAGAAGTTGCTGATCTGTCCTAGATTTGGGGGAGTCTATGTCCAAAGCCAGTCCCTGCCCTCACAGAGCTCACACAGCAGGTAGTAAAGATATAATCAAACAAGACTGATCATTTGGCCACACAAGTATACATAATTTATACATCAAAACACTCAGAACAAGATGTCAAAACAAAACACCCAGGACAAACATTTGCAATGTACACACAAGAACAGGATCTTTAAAATGTAAAGAGTTGTGAAGAATAAGGAAAACCCACACTTGCCTCAGCGATGTGCTTCCAAGCACCTCACAGTGTGCCCACTGACCACTAAGGGTCTAATACCTACGCCGTCTTGCACGCCCTGTGTTCTTCTAAGGAGTGCCTGTGAGCACATGGCACGCTTCTCCTGAGCGGTGCCTGGGCTGCTCTGTGCTCAGAACGTGGAGTTGCTGGTGTTCTCACCAGGTTTCTGCTTGGGACATTGGTCGGTAAGTTCTTTCCTCTGAATCCTCACGGCGCCACTTTCCCCAGGGGGCTGGCGGTGCCACCCTGAGAGCCTGTAGGGGTGCTGCCTAGTGCAGCTTTGCTGCCCTGAGCTGAAGGATCTGGCTGGATTTCAGGACCCAGCCGCTGACTGTGCTCTCCCTGCTAGCTGGGTAACTGTCACCCCAACATCCTCCCAGGACAGCAGACATGAGGGCATGGGAAGGGCACCTGTAGACCCCTGGCCACACACGCTGAGCTGTCAGTGGCTGCCTCCAAGCCTTCCTCTCCTGGAATGCGACTCCATACACCGCAGGGGCACGCAGAGGGAGTGCAGCACCCACAAGGGTCCTCTGCTGCCCACGCGGACGCTGACCAGGCCCACCCCGGTCATGTCCAGACACAAGCTTTCCAACAGTCATAGAGAGAGGGTCCAGGAGGGCAGCCGCGTGGGTGAGAAAGTGCACCGGGAGCTTCTGCAACACTGGCTGATGAAAGCGCCAACCAGGGAATGAGTCCGCCGCTTTACGGATGGAGTACACGCTGGTCCTCCCAGGTACACCCCGTCTTGCCCTCACTGCTGCAGCACGCCCGGCGGCCTGCGGGGGGCGCGCGCGCGCCTGGAGCCGGAGCGCGCTCCCCGCCCATGGGCGTGGCCAGCCCTGGCGGGAGCGGCCTCCCTTTTTGGGCGGGGCGTCCGGGCGCTTGGCGCCTCACGCGCATGCGCACTGGCGGCCCCGCGATGGCGGCCCCCGAGGAGTCCCTGAGGAGGCGGAAAGCCGGGAATGCGGGCGCCGAGCCTGGGTCTCCGCCGGGACGGGGGCCGGGGCGCGAGCCCACGGGCTGTAATGCCCGTCTCCGAGCGGGCACTTTCTGGCTGACCAGGATCGTGCTCCTGAGGGCCCTCGCTTTCGTTTACTGTGAGTCCGCGGGGCCCAGGGCTCCCGTCACTGTGGCCCCCGCACGCGCCCTCGTCCCCCAGACCGTCCCCGACGCCGGGACAGCCCCTCGCCCAAGACAACGCTTTCCTCGCACTCTTCGCCCCCCGCCCCGGTCCCATCCGTCTCCCCCTTTCCCGGGGCACCTCCACAGCGCCCCCGACGCCCCTCCCCTTGCACATGCCCCTCTCCTCCCCTCAGGGCGCCCCTCCCCCCGGGCGTCCCTTCCCCCCAGGGCGCTCCCCCGGACGCCCTCTCCCGACGTGCCCCTACTCCCCAGGGCGCTCCTCACCTCTCCCCACAGGAAGCTTATCACCCCACCCCACGCCCCTCTCCTCGGGACGCCCCCCCTCCAGGGTCCCCTTTCCCTGGGACGCCTCTCCCCCTTGGGCGATCCTCCCCACAGGACGCTCTCCCTCCACAACGTGCATCCCCGGGTCTCTCCCCCATCGCTTCCCCGCCACTTCCCCAGTGCTCCTCCCTCCACTCGTGCCCCTCCCCTGCACGACGCCCCTCCTCCGGGACACACCCCCCCCCCCCCCCAAAGCCCCCTTCTGGATCGCCCCCCCCCCCCCCCCCAAAAAACGCTCCCTGGCAGACAGGGCGACCCACAAGCGCTACCCCCTCCCCCATGCTACCCCCACCCAGGCTTCTGGGTGCCCCTCTCCCTGGATGCAACACCCCTCCCACAGGCTCCCCTTCAGCCTTCAGACAGGTGCACCGCAGAGCCCCTGCTCCTTGCGCGGTCGTGCCCCCCTAGTCTGGAGCGTTGGGTTTGAGGTGAAGGTGCTCAAGGGCGACCGCACCTGCCCCCACTTGAGCACTTCCCGGGGCTTCCGCGTTCGGCCGGGGCGTGCGTGGGTGGGGGCCTCCGAGCCCCTGTCCCTAGAGCCTTGTCCGTTAGCACCCTGTGCCCCCGACTCAGCAGCGGCACCTAGGCCGCGGGCAGCCCCTTGCACAACCCGGGAGCCTGTGGAGGCTGGCCTGGCCCCAAGCCTCACCGCTGTTCTGGAAGCTTCTGAGCAGGCTTCTCGTTCCGTGGTAGGTTAAGCTTGAGCCTCAGCCCTCCTTTGACCGGCCAGGAGCCGCTGGGCCCTCCACAGTGCAGAGCCCGCAGCAGCCCTGAGGGTGAAGCCTGTGGGTGCTGAACCCACCTCCCCTCCCCCGCCCTGCATCCACAAGGGCGCAGGAGCCCTGAGCCTTCCAGCAGTGGAGCTCAAGCTCAGGTTCTCCAGCCGACCTGGGGAGCAGACTGAGAGACCCCAGCCCTGGTGGTCTCTGCTCCGGGATCCAGAGGGTGCTGGTCCCTGGCATTGCTGGCCTCCACCGCGCGGGGGTCACCGAACATCTCAGCTTCGTTTCTCAGCTCTTTCATCCCCCGAGGAAGCAGCACTGTCCTTACAGAATCACGGAACTGTGGGCTGCGCCCTAGGAGGGCGCCGGGCTTTTGCGTCTCCTGGTGCACAGGGGAGACCCGGCTTTCCAGAGCAATTCCGTGGCTTTCCGCAATGCCTCCCTCTCTTTTGTTACCGTAAACATAGTTTTCGCCAGCGCTGCCTTGTGCTCCACACTGTGACATAGTCGTTGGGAGTGTTTGAGCTGTCACTTAGCAAGAGATGGAGTGAGACAGAGGTCCCCAAGGAGGCTTCAGAGACTGTTACCAGGGGAGCCCGGAGCTGGCCCGTGGCACTGCCTGCTAACGCCAGCCCCGGCTTCCCTGGGAGCAGGGCTGCCTTTGATCTCTGCGGCTTCTCTGTTCTAGTCCTGAAGAGATTGTTCTGAGCTGCTGGGTCGTGGACAATTTAAGCCCTGTGCTGAGCACAGAACCACTTGCTTTGAGACATGCATTTTTCCCTCTTTTCTCTACATTTGGGGTAGAATCAGTGTTTTTCAGTTGTATGAAGGAACTTGTTTCCCATTTCCAGGGATGAAGTTCTCTGACAGATGACCCTGGGCAAGTGGCCATGCATCTTGCATTGGTCCCTTTCTGGAAAGTTCTGGATCTTTCTGGTAGCCTGAACTACCTCAGAGTTTCTGAAGTCCCAGTGTTTTCCATGATGCCATGGGGGCCGCCTGCACATTTCACTTGATGTGGAATTTTATAGTTGTCCCTGTGGACTCCTGACCCCACCCCAAGGCTGCATAATGAACCCCTGCCCTGCACTTCGTTCTCTGCACGTTTAAGAGAGTTTTTGCAGTCCTGTCTTGAGCGTCCCTGTTCCTCCACTCGTGAGCCTGCGGCTGGGACGGGTTCTTCCTCACACTTCTGTCCTCCATCTTCTAGCGGCATCTCGTGCTTCGGAAAATTTCCTTGACTTCTTGCATAATCTTTATCAGTACTCTTTGTCCCCACGGGATACTTTCCCATCTGTGTCCCCCTTTCCCCCCCCCCCCCCCCCCCCACCAGCTGCTTGGTGCGGACACTCAGGACACAGACCGCCTGCCCGAGAGGCCCTGACTCCCTCTGGGTTGTAGTCGCAGTTCTTCAGCTCTCACATCGCCGTCTTTTTGTCTTTTATTCTTTTAGTCTCTCTTTTTCTGGGATTTGTCCCCAAACAACTTTTTAAGAAAGAACTTGAAGCTGGACTTTCTCTGGTCTTCTTGCACCCAGGGGTCTTATGAATCTGCCTGGGTCTTCCGTTCTCAGTCGGAGCAGGTTTCTCAGAGCTTCTGGGGCTGATGATAAGTCTTCACGCAGCCGGACCCCCTACTCGCTCTTCTCCGGACGCCTAAGTAGAAGCGTTTTCCTTTTCCTTTTTCTTTTACTTTTTTTGAAGATTTTATTTATTTACTTGAGAGAGGGGCAGCAGGAGTTGGGGGAGGGGCAGAGGGAGAAGCAGACTCCCCACTGAGGAGGAAGCCCAGTGCTGGGCTCCTCCCGGGATCATGACCTGATCGGAAGGTAGATGCTTAGCCAGCTGAGCCACCCAGATGCCCCAACACTTTCATTTTTCTGCTGACACACTCTTGACACCAAATGTGGGTTTTTTTCCCTCACAAGCAGTTCTGACGCTATCTGTCCGGCATGAGTGCAGCTGCCGCCTGGCCCCACGAGACCGCCCCCACGTCCAGGCTGTCACCAGCTGTAAGTCAGGGTTCCAGACCCCCTTGTCCAACCTTAATTTGTTAGAATGGCTCACAGAACTCAGGGAAACACCTTACTCCAGTTACCGGTTCATCGTCAAGGACAGGATCCGGGAACAGCAGAAGGAAGACACCCCCAGGGCAGGTGGGTATGTGGAAGGAGCACGGGGCTTCCAGGCCCTGCCCCCTGCCCAGGGGCCACCCGCCCCCTGCTGGCACCCCCATGTGCCCAGAGACTCCCGCACCCCTTCATTTTGGTTTCTTAGGGGAGCTCAGGGCTGATGGGCTCATTGGATGATGGGCTTGATCTCCAGCCTTCTAATCCCACGTCGGGGCCTTTGGCCACCAGCCCTCAAGCTGCTCCCCTAGGTGGTGTGAAGCCGGGTAAGGCGCATCTGGCCTGGTCAGGGGCCCCTGCAGCTGCTCCTCTTGGCCCCGCTGCTCAGCGAACTCCCAGGAGCAGGGACGAGGAGCGCAGAAGCAGAAACGGTTCTGGTTCTTCGCTTCTTCATAGGTGGCATAGGTGGCGATACTACAGTGACCTGTGTTTACCTCTGGAGGCTTTCAGAGTCCCTGCTGCTGTGCCATCTTATTCTGGGTCCTTGTTATTTAATGGCATGTCGACGTGAGCGTCCCTTCCTCATTCTTTCTCAGGGCTCCTGCCCTAGTTCTGGACAGCTTCTCTGACCGTGCCCCATCTGCTGCCTCTAGGTCCCTGTGTGTCCGAACACCCCAGTGGGTCCCAGATGTGCCCCATTAGCGGACTTGTCCCCATCAAGCGTCCCAGGTTGGTGGGAGCCTGTCTGAGAAGCCACTTCCCAGAGCTAAATGAGGGCCTGTTGGAGAAGATGGGCCCCTCCCAGGCCCTGTGGATGCTGCTGCGGTGATGGCCCAGTCTGCTGAGTGTCCACGAGTAGTGATGTGGGGGCCTCCAGAGGGGGCTCTGAGCACTGTGGGAGCAGAGACATTAGGGTTCGAAGCTGAGAGCCAGTAAGGAGTTCTTGAGATGTCTTTGGTATAAAAAAGTCATTTAATTAAAGCACGGGCACAGGCGACCTATGGGCAGAAGGAGCCGAGCCGAGGTCATGGGGAGTGGCCCATTCGTACCTTCAAGTCTGGGGAGGGTTGGGGACAGTGTGAGTCTCCCAGGAATTTTGGAAACAAGGTTTTCAAGATCCCAAGGGTGCTAGCTATTGTTATTAAAAGGCCATTCTTACCATTTAGTAAAAACTCAGTTGTGAGACCCCTCAGATGTAAATTTGTGGGCCATGTGCTTGGGTGGTGATTGCTAACACGCATCTTGAGGGGTAGAGAAAAGGGAGTTTCCGAAGGAGTTTTTTTATGTTCAAGTAGACTTACAGGGTTGGGCTAGGACTGCCTTTTGTCCTTAGCAAACTGTCCACATTGGGGCAATTGAGTCCCTAGAGGAAGGTCACTGCCTGTTCCAGGACCTGTCAGTGGGCTTAGGTAGCCACGGAAATGTGATCATTTCTCGGCTGCCTTTGTTTCCCACGCCACAGAGGACAGGGGCATGTAAGCAGATTGCACATTCCACTTCCCTCTGTTACTGCGGAGTCCCTAGAATCGAATTTCTTTGAAAATCCTGTCTCTGAGTGGTCTCGGGGCTAGTTGTGGCCAGACGCTGATTCTTGGTTTTGCTTTACGTGCGTGTGTGTGTGGCGGCTCTGGCGGCTCTCCTTGTTCAGTCCATGTGCTAGCCCCGACCCGACCGCGGCTGCTCTTCGAGGCGAGTCAGAACTGCACTTTCTAGAAGCAGAAGCTGGTTGACCTCCCCATCAGGGCTCTGCTGTCTCCTCCCTCACTGCCACCCCAGGGACCGGGAAGGGGGCGCTTGCCGCGCAGACAGCAGAGCCCGGGCCTGGTGGGCACTGGACTTTCGGAACTCCTAGCTGCTCCGTGGAAAGTTTGAGGGAAAAATGGAGCCAAAAGAAATCCTGCTTCATTGTATATGGTGGTGACGCTTCCTGCTCCAAGAGCTCGCGGAGGTCAGCCCTTGTCTGTGCTCCGGGCCCTTGGATTTGAACAAGGTGCTCTGCTGGCTTTTACAGGGTTCTCTGTGAAGCACTGCCAGGTTGTTTAAAAACAGGTGCCACTGCCCGCTTCAGAGCTGTCCGCAGCGCATGCCTCCAAAGAGCGAGGCCTGGGCGCTGCCGTGCCCTGGCCAGGGCTTAGCCACACTCGGTAAAACCCCTGCCCAGAATGGCATCTGGGGTGATTCTGTTTCAGTTTTATAGACATTCATCTGAATGAGACAGAAACCTCAATTTTTAGTTTCTAAAGAAAGTATCTGCAGACGTCCTTGGTAATGGATATTTAGGGAATCTGCTCACCTCTCCTAGATCAGCATCTGGGTTACCTCCCACCCTGCACCCCCAGTTTCCTGCCTTCAGGGGCTGGGGTGGGGGTGGGGCAGACTCCTGCCTGCCTGGGGTGGGGTGGCGGGGCGGGGGTGCTAAGGCTTTGGAGGTTCAGTTGGTTGGTTGAGCTTTTGGATGCTATGATATTTTGACATTTTCACTTCTTTCTACTTAGGCATTTCTGTAACAGGAGTGGAAATTTAAATAGGTTTTCTTTCCTGAAATTTTAATCGAAGCTCTGTTCATGGCTTCCTGATAAGATAGGAAATTTCCTAAGCTTCTTGCCTTAGAATCACTTTTTAAAACTAATTGGTACGGGGCATCTGGGTGGCTCAGTCAGTTGAACAGCTCCCTTTAGCTCTGGTTGTGGTCCTGGGTCCTGGGATTGAGCCGCAGCTGGGGCTCAGCAGGGAGTCTGCTTCTCCCTCTCCCTTTGCCTCCCTTCCCCCACTCGTGTATGTGCTCGCTCGCTCTCTGTCAAATAAGTAAAATCTTTTTTTAGGAAGAAATAATGGGTGAGACCAGGGGTCCCTGGCAGCTGAGTCGGTGAAGCGTCCGACTCTTGATCTTGGGATTGTGAGCCCGAGCCTCACGTTGGGCATAAAGATTACTTTAAAAAGAGAGAGAGAGAGAAGTCCTCGAACAGATCGGTTAGACCAGATCTTGTTTTCCTTCCCTGGCAATGGAGTGTGAATCATGGTCATAGGGAGAAAGGACGTGCCTCTCTTCCGTCATCGCTCATCAGGTCCCTGTGTGGGTGAGCCCCACGGCTCTGGAATGGGCCAGGGTATCGTCAGTGAGGAAGGAGACGGGCTGGGCTCCATGTGGGGCAGCCCTGCTGTGGCCTCGAGGGTCAGTGGCATGTGGACTTGATTGGTTCTGCCCGAGGTGGAGGCGGGTGAGGGAGAAGGATGTCTGCGGGTGCTCCACTGCTTTCCCACTGACCCTCTGTGGATGGTGGGGGCTTTCGTCCTCAGGTGACTCCCACCCACTGTCCCTTCCCTTGGCCTCCCGTGGTCACGTGAGGGTCAGGCCTCACTTCTCTATCTCCGCTGCTCTGAGCTTCATATCGTGGGCGTTCAAGACACTTGGAAGAAAAAGACCAACCTGTTAAGAAAACCCCAGACTTCATTGGAATTTCTCACAGGTGCCCCTTCTCATCCCGGGGCCCCTCCCGGGGCCACACTGCACTCTGTCGCCGCGTCTCCTTGGGCCCCTCTGGTCTGTGGCAGTCTGTAGGACCTCCTTGGCTCTTCGTGAGCTTGGTCATTCTGGGAAGTTCTCGTCCCATATTTGCTCCAATGCCTCCACGCTGGGTTTGTCTGGTGTTTCTGGGACAAGACGGGTCACAGAGGCGAGGTGCCTTTGTCACCGATCGGGTGCCCAAGTCCACACGACTCGCCGTGGGCCTGTATCACCTGGTGAAGGTGTGTTTCCAGGTGTCTCCTCCCACCGGTTCCCTGTCCCTGGTTACGGTGCCCTAGGGGAGGGAGGACTCTGCTCCAGCCCCGGAGGGCATCTCCCCGCATCACTGGGAATCCCTCTGTGAGGAAGGCTCATGTCTGCTCTCCTTGTCTTCACCAGGGGCTCCAGGTTGTGTCCCACACTGTTCCTTACTGTGGCTCCAGACTGTCCGCCTCTGGTCAGCGCTCTGCGCTCCTCTTGCCCCGCCCGGCCCTGCCGTCTCCCCTTCCTTCCTTTGTTGCTCTCCTCACCCGCCTTTGCCATCCCTAACACTGGTGGTTTGTCTGGCGTAGTTTCTTCCCCAGGGAGCAGTGTTTGGAGCCCAGATCTGTGTGCCGGGAGTGCCTGCTGTCGCGTGCGGTCACAATCCGTCGGAATGTCTGCCGGGGTTAACGTGAATTCACGCTGGCCTCTCCAGTCCCGATCCAGGACACAGGTGCGCCCCTTCCTTCCTCGCTTCTCTGGAACCTCCTTGTGTCCTGCTGGGACCCTTGCTCCACCCCCCGCACATGCAGACGGCTTCAGACTGCTGCGCTCCCGCCCTAAAAAAAAACCAGCCAGACTCCGGGGTTTCTCAGCCATTCCTTTGGTCTTTGTCCTGACACTGTTCACGCGAAGCATTTTCCGGAGTCCCTTAAGCCAGCCTTCCCTTCCTCCTTGGGCACAGTGCGATGACGTTAGATATCTGCCATAGAGTGGCGTTCAGGGGTCACAGTCTGCATTTCGTCCTGGCTTCTTCTGACCTCCAGTCTGGCTTGTTTCGATGGTTCGAAAACACTGAAGTTCATTGCTTGTGACCTACAGATCTGTGGGTATTGACACATGCATGTTTCTCTGTCACGGTGGTACTATACAGGGTAGCTGTATCCCCCCCAGACTCCCCTGTGCATGTCATCACCTACCCCCCACCCAGCCCCGGCACGGCCGTTGTCGTCCCCCTGGCTTTGCCTTTTCTAGTGTGAATGGAACCCTAGAGTATGTAGCCTTTGGGTCCTATTCTGTTCGTTGGAAAAGGACATTTGTGATCCTGCCATGCTGTTGTGTGACTCAGCGGCTTGTGTAGCTTCTCTCCACTGTCCCCCCACTGTCCCCCGACTATAGGCAGCTTCCACCCGTGGATGTTTACCCCCCACATGCGGGGACCTCTGTGCTGTTTCCCATGCTAGTGGTTGTGAACCAGGCCCCTGTTGGCTGCATTTGCGCACGAGCTTTTGCGGAAATGGGAGTTTTCAGTTCATGCGGGCACAAACCTAAGCGTCGGACTTCTGGGCTATCTGCGGTAACCCGGGTTCTGCTTTAGAAGAAACAGCCAGCGCCTCGCCCACGGCAGCTGCAGCCCATGCCCTCTCGCCGGCGGTGAGCGTATGTGGCTCTGGACCCTCGGGGGCGCTTGGTGTTCCCCGCATTTGGGATTTTGCCTGTTGTGATAGGTGCTGGTGCATTCAGGCCTTACTTGGCATTTCCCCAGTAAATGCTACTGAGCGTCTTTTCTGTGTGTATGTAACATCCGTGTGTCTTACTCATGTGCCGCAGATGACTTCGGCGTCCAGGTGCTCTGCCCAGCTTAAACATTGGGCTGTTTGTTTCCTTATTCTTGACTTTCTTGAAGGCACTTAGTATCCTGCGAACACAGGATTCCGGCACTTGAATATTCTGGATGCAAGTGCCTGATCAGGTCATTTATGTGGTCTGTGAATGTTTTCTCCCAATCCGTGCTTTGTTTTTTCAGCCTCACTTACAGAGCAGGAGGTTTTCGTCTGATGCAGCTCTGTCTGTTGGTCTTTCTCTGTCTTGTGTCACACTTCCGGGGTTGCCACACCCAAGCCGCAGATTTTCTTGTAGAAGCTCCCTACTTTTACACTTCACGTGGAGGTCTGTGGTCCTTTTTGAGTAAATTTCGGGGTAACGTGTAAGATGTGTGTGGGACCGTCCGTCTGCTTCTGGTCGCCCGTTGTTCGGGATCATCTTTCTCCGTCGACCCGTCTGTGCCTCTTTGTCAGAGATCAGTTGGCCATACTCATGTGCCTTTGTTTCTGGGCTCTGTGTCCTGTGCCACGCCATCCGGGTCCTTCCTTCTGCCACACTGTCTTGATCGCCGTGCTTTGTAGTAACTCTTGACATTGGGTAGTACGGCTCCTCCGGCATCGTTCTTTCTCAGGGTCACTCTGGCGGTTCTAGTTCCTTTGCTTCTCCGCATCTGTTTTAGAACCAGCTTGTCTCTACCAACAGCGGAACTTTCTGGGTGCTTGGATCGAGACTGAGTCTGTAGGTCAGACTGGGGAGAGTGGACATCCTCGTGATGCTGAATCTCCTGGTCCACAAACGTCATGTACCTCCTGCTTATTTAGGTCTTCCTTTGTCAGTGCCTTTCTGTTTTCCACATACAGACTCTGCAGGTGTTTTGTAAGAGTTTTACTTATGTATTTTGGGGGTTGCTATTTATTATAATTAGAAAATTCAGATTACAGTTCACTGCTGATACATATGAATACAATGAACTTTTAAGTATTGATCTTGTGTTCTGTGCTTGTGATCAACTTGTTGATTAGGTCCAAGAGGGGGTTTTTTGGTATTTTTTTGAGATCTTCTACTCAGACCCTCATATCATCTGTTAATAAAGACAGTTTGATTTCTTTCTTTCCAGTCCATGTGCCTTTTACTTCTCTTGCCGGCCTCACTGTGTGAGTCAGGACTTCCATACACTGCTCAGTAGGTTGGTGAGATGTCCTTGCTTTGTCCCAGATCTCAGGAAAGGACTGAGGTCTGGTGTTGGCTGTCGTTGTGCATAGCCGCCCTTGTGGGCTGATGGAAGTTCCCTTCTGTTCCCAGCGTGCTGGAGGTTTTCACCGTGAGCAGCTGCTGAATGCTGTCACTGCTGTCATGTGTCTGCTGGTCTTACCGTATTGCTTTCTCTTCTCAGTCTGGTCGTTGGTACATCACAGTGATCTGTGAGGATTGAACCAGCCTTGCATCCCTGGCCTGCAGTGGGTTGCGATTTGTCACCCATATTTCTTGTTTTGTGAGTTTTGGTAGTTTGTGTCTTTCAAGTAATTTGTTTCATCTGAGCTGCTGAGAGACCTGTAGTATCCTTTTCATCTTTTTAGTGTCTGTGAGACCAGTAGCAGCGCTCCCTTCTCTGTTCTTGATACTGCTCTCTCTTTTTCTTGATTAGTCTGGCTAGAGGTCTGTCGGTTATCCTTTGGAAGAACCAACTTTTGATTTTCTTGATCTTATCCATTTTTTTTTCTTGTTTTCAATTTCATTCAACTCCACTCTTAAGTTTTTAAAGGTTTCTTTCCTTCTGCTTGTTTTGTGTATCATTGCTCTTTTTTTCTGATTTCTTAAAGTAGAAGTTTAGACTTGAGCCCTATCTTTCTAACGTGAGCACTTTACTATAAATTTCCCTTTAAGTGCTGCTTCAACAGCATCTTGCATTTTTTTTTTGATATATTGTGTTTTCAATTTTCATTCTGTTGAAAAATACCTTATAATTTTGCTTTTGTTTTATTTTTTAAGATTTTATTTATTTGAGAAAGAGCATAAACAGGGAGGAGGAACAGAGGAAGAAGCAGGCTCCCCACTGAGCAGAGAGCTTGATGGGAGGCTTGATCCCAGGACCCTGAGATCATGACCTGAGCTGACGGCAGAGGTTTCACCAACTGAGCTGCCCAGGTGCCCCTTTTTGTGGTTATATATGTGTATTTTTTTCAATTCGTATTCATCACATTTAACATAAGTATTCATCACATATATATGGTTTATTTAGAAGAGTGGGTGTAATTTCCAAAGACTTGGGTACGTTTCCAGATAACGTCCTGTGGCCAACTGCTAGGTTAATTCTCTTTGTTCAGGACACACATTATTTTCGATTCCAGTTCTTTTCGGTATGTTGGTATTTGCTGTGCGGTCACAGCGTGGAGTGTCCTGGCGGACGTTCCGCATAGTAGTTGAAAATCATATCTGTTTAGCTGTTGGGTAGGGTGTTCTATGGATGTCATGGTACCATATCTTGCCCTTTTATACCGTATGACAGTCTCTAACTGTCAGATCAAGTCAGTTAATGTACGCATAGCGTATAGATATGTTTTAGCTGAGGTGATTTAATATACATAAGTTTTGTTGCTAGACTCGTGCATTTAATGTTCTCATGTCTATTTGTTGATTCCTTATCATTATGCAATGTCCTTTTTTATCCCTCATATTGTTCCTTGTTTTTATGTCTTTTGTCTGATATTCATATAGCGATCAGCTTTCTTTTGATTAATGTTTGTATGATACATGTTTTTCTGTGCTTTTGCTTTTAGTCTACCTGTGTGTTTATATTTTGAATGAATTTCTTATAAACACCACAGATTTGAGTCTTTTTTTTTGTTTTAAATTTGAGGGTGAGCAAGAGAGAGCATGAGCAAGGGCAGAGGGAGAGGGGGAAGCAGACTCCCTGCTGAGCAGGGAGCCCAACGTGGGGCTCAGTCTCAGAACCCTGGGATCATGACCTGAGCTGACAGCAGACACTTAACTGACTGAGCCATCCAGGCACCTGAGTCCTGCTTTTTTATCCATTCTGACAATTTGTCTTTACTGGTAGGTTTAGAACATTCTCATTTAAAGCATCAGATTAAAATCTGTCATATTGCTAGTTGTGTTCTATTTGTTTCTTCTGTTCTTTTTTTTTTTTCTTTCCCTGCCTTCTCTTTGGTTAGTTTAGCATTTTCTATGATTCCCTTTTTGTATCTGTATTAATTATTTAGAGTCACTTAAATTTTTATTTGCTCTCCCATAGGACTTCCAGTAAACAAATTAATCTGAGCCTGCAACTTCCTGTGTGGCATCAGGTCCTTCTAAGAGTGGCTTCCAACATCTCCCTCTGGCCTTGATGTTTTCTCACATTGGGCCCTTCGTGTGCGTTAGGCGAATGTGATTGGTTTTGCTTTAGACGAGGGGTAACACACGTTTCTGCCAGTCAACATCACACTGTGAGCCCAGACCCGTGTTTGTGGAACTAGAATCTGAGCTACAGCCATGCTCCCTTCTCTCCCTCTACCCCATCCGGCCTTGTGGTGCAGCTGCCCGGCCCTCAGGCGTGCAGCTGTGTCCACAGGGCGGGCGTCCCTGCCGTGCGTGCAGTGCGGCCTGAGATGGCCTGTTGCCTTGCTCTTTCTCCTTGGTGGGCGTGGAGTCGCCCTGCTCTACACATTCGTGGAGGGGAATGTGTGCCCTCGCTCCCTGCCTGCGGCATCCCTGTGCAGACACGTCTGTGCACGCACCCAACCCTAGACTCTATAGAGTGCTGGTGTACTCTTGTGGGGCAGGGCTTGAAGGAAGCCCGCGGCCCCCAATGCGGGCGATCGTGACTGATATGTGAGCTGTAGCCCGTCCAGGAGGGCCGCTGTGGACCTGGACCATGGGCCGTGCAGACATGCGTTGTCATGACAGATGCTGAGTGATGTTCCCTTGTGGTCACGTGAGACACCTGCATCTGTGTCACATACACATACATGACACGTAATTGGACACAACCCGTGTTGGTTTGTGTATGTGTGCAACACAGCCTAACCTTCCCAGATTGGGTCTTCTAGTATTTTCCCTAGGATTTTGGAATTTGGACCTCTTGCATCCCTGCTTTGATTCCAAACCATGGCTCAGACAGCCCCTCGTCTCCTCACCCCGCCATGCCCCCTCCTGCAGGTGTCCACAGACGGCTGTGCTCCTGTTCACGGTCCTTCTGTCTGTTTCTTCCAGTCGTGGCGTTCCTGGTGGCTTTCCACCAGAACAAGCAGCTGATCGGAGACCGGGGCCTGCTGCCGTGCGGCACATACCTGAAGAGCGTACAGCAGTATTTCCGGGGCCCAGTCGGCTGGGATGCCGTGAGCTACGCACCCACCCTGCTCTGGCTGCTGGACTGGTCACACATGGACTCCAACCTGGACGCCCTGGCACTGCTTGGGCTGGGTGTCTCGTCTTTCGTCCTGCTCACTGGCTGTGCCAACATGGCGCTCATGGCCACTCTCTGGGTTCTCTACATGTCCCTGGTCAACGTGGGACAGATCTGGTAAGCAGGAGGACGTGGAGTGTTGGGGTTCAGGCAGGCTGGGGCCCCGTGGCCTGGCAGCCTCCTGGCAGCTGGGGAGACGGAGCAAGCTTGCTGCTCACGCTCGTCCGAGGGGTACCACCATGTCGCTCTGGCGGTAGGTGAGTCTGCTAGTTGCCAGTTGACCGGAATCCAAGGGACTTTGTGCCTTGGGAAGAACCATGATTCTGTTCAGTGTGGCGTGGCCACCCCTGAGAGTCTGCATTCAGCCTCCTGGGGCCGGAAAATAGGAGGTGGATGTAGGGTCCTGCCGTGGGCTTCTGGGAGTGCTCTGGGGGTGGGGGCCGGCTTTGGGGGCCCGTTTCTTCCGCTCGTCCCCACTCCAGCTCCTTCCTCGTTCAGGAGGAGCTGCTACCGGCAATGTCAGGGGTCACTATCAGGTTGGGCCTGCTTGGCGCTTCACACAGCCAGGGAGGCTGGAGGAGTCCTACGGGGAGCTGGGGGAGTGTGCCAGGGTGGCCCACCCTCCAGGGGCCCTGATGGAAGCGCAGCAGCCGCGGGCTGCTACAGTGTGCCCGAGCCGAGGGCTGGCACTCCTTCCTGTCGTGGGCTCCAGAGGAAGCACGGAGGACTCTAAGAAAAGGCATGGTTTGGGGAGAAGCTCTGGGATGGGGGTCGGTGTCTGTGCAGATGTGGAGGAAGCAGATGTGAGCATCTGCAGCTGTGCACGTGCGGAGGTGGTGGGCACTGACCGCAGGGTCATCTGTTTTCCGGAGGACAGATGTAAGTCCAGTGTCCCGACGGTTCCTCTAGCGCTGGCCCGGCCTGGGGAGGCTTGTGCAGTCTTCCCGGAATGTGGGCTCTGACCCAGACTGTCTCCACCTGGGCCTACGGAGCTGCCTGCCCTTCAGTCCCGTCTGGCAGGTCTGTTTCGACTGGTCTGTCAGGGCTGTGGCCTGGCTCCCCCATGTGCAGCTGCGCCCTGGTCCCCGTGGGCAGGTGTGCGCCACTCGGAGAGGAGTTGGGGCTGGACTCTGGCCTCTTCCTGGCCGTGGGAAGTGCCGCTTCGCACCACACTGGGGAGGCCAGGTGTGGAAGACACTCCCGTGCAGGAGGTCTGTCATGCAGATCTGGTCTGTGGCCAAGAAGGCTGGGTATCCCGGGCACCCTGGGAGACCCCTGCTCTGCCCACGCCTGGGGCCCTCCTGTCAGTGTATTACTGTTGACCATGGCGGTGCAAATGGGCTGGGGTACCTTGGGTGGGGTCTGGGTGACAGTCCCACATGCCTCCTGCACATTAAGCAGCTGTGAGGTGTGATGCCCCCTGGACCCCCACCTGCTCCTTCCCTCGTGGAATTCTTGGAGGTCAGACGCCCAAGGCGCTGTCCCTTCTGCCCCTAGGCTCTTGGTCACACACAGAGACTCTGGCTGGTATTTCTGTGGTGCTAAAGAGGTTGCTGGGTTTTGAGACATGTGCTTTTAGTCCACACCAGACCAGGGAGAGCTCTGGGCACACGCGGTGAGCACACCCGACTGTGTGGGTGGCCAGGGCGGCACACGTCCTGCATGGTGCATGGCTTGGGTCACGCTTCGGTGTCTGGCAGCCAGAGAGATCATTCTGACTTTAAGTTCCCTGTGAGAAGTATTTCCTAGTCACAAGTAGGGTATGGTCAGGAAAGAGTAACCCCAGGTTTAAACTTCTGAAAACCATTTTGGGTACGCATGGCCAAGGTAGTCTTGTATTGTTTTCACTGGAAGAGATACTTCGCTCCCCTTCCCTCGGATACGTAAAAAAGAAAAATGTGATTCAAATTAGGTTAAGCTCACTAAAGCAAAACAGAATAAAGGTACATCTTCTCAGAAATGATTAGAAAATGAGGAAGAAAACAAAATCTGTCATGGAGACCAGTGGTTTCTTCACCCTGCCCCTGCTGCTGATGCACTCATTCCCAGCCCAGCTGCTTGGCACTGGTTTCGTGCTCTGGTGGGGCCGCGGGGTTGGGCTCCGAGCCCTCTGCCTCCACGGTCTGTCCAGCCTTGCCCTTGACGCGGGTTTCCCGGACAGACGGCAGCTTCAGGGTCAGAGTGACATTGAACACTTACTAAGTGAGGACCCCTCCTGTGGACAGTAGGCTTTCTTTTTCCTGGTACCCCAGAGTGAGAGGCACAGACTGTTCTCACCTGTCCCATTTATTTAAAGTTGAAAAAAAAGAATGAGGTGAGGTGTCAGATAATGGGCACTCTTGACAGACGTCTTTCAGGTGTTGTCCAGCTCCGGGCAGGGGCACAGGGTGCTTCTCTGAGGGCACTGCTGCCTTGGTCTGGGGTCCTGTGGGGACGACCCTGCGTCCGCTGGCCGTTGCTGCGTGTGTGCGGTAGCTGTTGGTTCGCTAGGCCCTCTGCGTCTCCTGTCCCTCTGGAGGCGTCCGCCGAGCTGCTTCCCATCTCAGACTAGTGCCCCTGCCCAGGACCTGGCATCTCACACACGTGTTCCAGAGCAGTGGGAAGCCCATGCGGCTGCCCTGGGAGGCAGGTGAACCTTGCGCTTGGGGGCACCGTGAGTGTCTGAGGCAGATGCCATGGGGTGCAGGCAGGTGTCCTTACACAGCACCCTGCCCCTTCCAGAACCACAACCGTCCTTCTCCCACTCTCCTGACCCGTTCCTGACGCTGTATCATGGGTGGGAACTCACAAAGCCACTTTGTGACGGCAGTGACTAGGGATCTCATCATGGGGAGAGCGGCTCCCATCCAGGCGGTGAGCGCTCTGCAGAGTGACGGCCTGTGATGGCCCTTAGAATTGGGGGGCGGGGCGCTGATGCTCTGAGGTCCTTGCTGGGGCTGCGGGAGGCACAGCCAGAGGGAGCCCAGGGCCACGGGGGCCAGCATGAGGGACTGAGGCTGGGGGCGGACTGGGGACTGTGCCCTGGGCAGCTGCACCCCGGCGGGCCCTGTCCCAGAGCTGCAGGGCTGGCAGCAGTGTGGGTGGCCTATGGTTGGGCATGGGGTGACCGTGGACTGTGAGGGAGCACTGCCGGGCTGGACGCTCAGCCTTCCGTGAGGCCACCCCCTCTGTCTCACGAGCCCCCGTGCCTGCGGTTCCATAGCCATCGGTGGGAACCTGGGGAACCTGGGACGCCGACTCTCCCCGCTTCCCCCATGTTTCCCTGGACTCCACATCCTCCTGATTTTACCTACCAAGTGTTTCCAGAACCTTCCTCTGCTGTCAGCACCCGGTGTGGCCCCACGTTCATGACAGCTTTCAGCTCTCCTTCCCACACGGTGTTGTTTTGTCACAGGCACGGGCCAGCTTCATTCTGTCGTTCCACTTACGGGCAGTGAAGACCCACTGTTTCCGTATGTCGGGCAGTCTAAGGTGATGAATCACGATTTCTCCATGGACTCCGGCCACCGCCCTCCCTGTCAGCCTCGTGCTGAGGACCAGGGCAGACACGATGTTGGTTGTGGCCCCTGTCAGGGAATGGGAGCCCCACACCCCAGGGGAGGGGCCTGTCTGCTGCAGGAAGTAGCTGGGGCAGGGGTGCGCGTCCCAGGACCACCGGGGGCTGTGCTGTGCTCAGGAGGGTGAGGGAGGAGTGCGGTCCTTTCCCCTGTGGTGTCGCAGTAGACTTGGGCTTTCCTCTGCCTGAGTAGAGGAAGGGACACAGGAGATGCCATGCAGGCCTTGCTCATGCAAGAGAGGTGAGCAGGCAGGAAGTACGGACAGGGCCTGGCACCAGGCACCCCACGTCCTCCGGGGCTTCATCTTGGAGGCCACTGCGAGCCAGCAGTCGAGGCGCCGACGTAGGGCACACCCGTGCAGGGGTGCCGAGTGGCTTTCACCCAACTGCTTTCGCCCCCTTCCCATCCTCAGCTCTCGAGTGTGGTCGGAACAGGTTTTCTTTGCCTGGTCTACAGGGCAGGAGCATCACAAGGGTGTCCATCCCCGAGGTTGTGCGGTTGGGGCAGAGAGATGACCGCCAGTGGTTCCTCTTGCTTATGAGCAAAGGAAGCCTTGTTAGCAGGGGTGCGGCACCATCTGCCGGGTGCACACGGAGAGGAGGCGACCTGGGACTGGGTCGAGCAAGAAGGGGCCCGGGGCACACGGCTGGCAGGTGGCACCCCGTGGCTGAGCCGACGCGTCCTTGTCCTTGGACACAGTGGGCCGCGTGCACACATCTGCACGCACTGTGGACGGGTGCTGTTCTTGGTGAGGACTTGACTTTGTCTGCCTTGCACGTTGCCCAGAGCTCCAGAGGTTTCGTTCTGTGGAAGGAAGCTTGGGCCTGGCCTGTGCGGGCGCCACACACAGGTCGGGTGGCTGGTGGGGACCCGGCGGGCCGGAGTGCTTCTTCCCCCAGGCAGAGATTCTGTTGCTGCCTAGCTACTTCCCCCTCCTTTTAATTGAATAAACCTCCTTTTTGAAATAGTTGTGGGCTTACAGGTTCATTGCGGAGACAGTATAGAGAACTCCTGTGTACCCACACCCCGCTTCTTGTATTGTCTGCCTTTTCCTCGTCCAATTTAAAGAGCTAACACTGACCTCTTCCGTCCCTGGCTCCCCTCTGGGACATTTGGGCATCATGTCCCCTCAGGCTCCTCTGGGCTGAGACAGCATCTCTCACTCTCCGGCTTTGAGGAGGACCAGTCAGGGATGCTGTGGGACGTCTCTGCGCGGGGACTTGGTTGATGCTCTTTCTCGTGACTGGACTGGGCCGTGGGTTTGGGGAGAAGGCCATGGAGTGCACGCGGCCTCCTCAGCACAGCGCGGCTTGTCAGGGTGGGTGACACCGACGTGACTCGCCTGCGCCGCTGCTGCCCCCCTGCTCCCGGCCAAGGTCCCATCTGCCCTGTGTCAGGGCAGGGTGCTGGGGACTGGGACGCTTCTGCTGGGGAGTCAGGTCTCCTGGCCCTGTGTCAGTCACAGCAAGTCATTGTGAGGCTTCGGGTGTCTGTCCTCTTGCTCTAGGGCCTTAACTGTCTTGGGGACCGGTGACATTGGAAGAGAGAACGAAAGTTCAGTAGCCGTGACCACAGGAAGTTTACGTGAGTTTACAGAAGAGTCTTGTCGCACCAGTTCTGTCCTCCGACGGGGGAACGTGGAAGAACACAGGAGGCCCTAGAATTGTGACTTTGCTCCGGCCGCCCCACTTAGCATCAGTTTTCCAGAACACTGGTTTCTGATCCTTTTATCTGTGCTTTACTTTGGCAGTGCTCCTAAAGGGCTCCTTTGTTGCTAGCGAGGACGGCTGTGCGACTGCCTTTTCTCTTCCCCACCTTCCTGGCCCCCCAAAAGAAGAAAGGATTATCTCCAGAAACTTGGACGGAGGTCGGGGAGGCTCAGGGGGTCCCTTCCTGTGGAGGAAGCCGCCTTGGCCACGTCCCTCTGAGAGAGCGGACAGAGCTTGCACTTCAAAGAGCACCGAGAGCAGATGCCAGAGGGCCGCGGGGGGCGCGGGGGTCAGGGTCAGTGCCACGGGGTGCGCTGCCAGGCTGCTCCCTTCTGACTGTCAACAGTGAAAACCTCGTTTTGTCTTAAACACACTAGCACTCCCTGAGGCCCCACGCCACTGCCCGGCCCCTGCCCGCTGCCCGCAGCTCTGCCATGGACCTTGCCCAGAGCCCAGATGTTGTGTCTACTGAGTATGGACTGAAGATGGAATTGATACATAGTCGTGAACTCCTGCTTCAGTTCTGCGAGGTTCGGGGAGCAGAGTGGGGCCGTTTCCGCTCTGTGGGAGCAGTGGCCTTGCACACCCAGTGCCTGCGTGCTGCCAAGGACCCTGTGTTCGCATCACAGTCCACTCTGGGACAACCCTTCCTCAGCCCCGGGAGTGGAGACCAGACACCTTTCAGTTAGGGTCCCCTTTGCAATCATCTGTGCTCGGGGTACTGGGCAACTTTGAAACTTTCAAGTTCTAGGGTAGGACATTTTCCTGAAGTTTAATTACTTACAGAATTACTTGCCAGATTTCCACTGTTACGTTTGCTTTTTCCTGAAAGACTCCTTGATTGGCCTGGGTGGGCATGGCCTTAGACCCCTAGGTGGAATGGGGGCCTGGCCAGCAGGTGGGCCCTGCACAAAACACTTGAGGGCTGGTCTCCCCTCCCCCACCTTCTCCCACCACATTTAATGTCCATGGGGTCTGTGACCTGACCCACTGTGTCCTGGGGTCACTGAGTTGGCCTTTACCTAGTTGGGTAGCATGATACCAAATTTTTTGACAAAGCAAGGCAAAAAAATTTTTTTGAGATTTATTTGAGAGAGAGGCAGAAAGCCAGCACAATTGGGGTAGGGGGCAGAGGGAGAGGGAAGAGCAGGCTTCCCACTGAGCAGGGAGCCCAACTCAAGACTCAATCCCAGGACCCCGGGATTGTGACCTGAGCTGAAGGCAGATGCATAACCGACTGAGCCACCCAGGCACCCAGCAAGGCAGAATTTTAATGCCTTTTTCTCCTTTTGTTTTTTAGGTATTCATTTGGTAAGTGAAGTCAGAAAGTCCTCCGTGGGAGTTTAGCGTTGTTGGTGGGGTATGTATTCCCATGCTCTTCCCGCTTGTCTCCTTGCCTGAGCTGCTGTTGTCGGCTTGGCAGGTGTCCGTGTTGTCTGAGGTCCGCTGTCTAGTCTGGAATCGTGGCCCACGCTGGCTTCCGTGCCCACAGTGGTGGACCAGGGCAAGCAAGGAGGCAGAGGATGTTCAGGCGTCTTGGTGTCGATGGCGGTCTCCGCACAGCTGGGATGAGCTGCCCCACGGCAGTGACAGCACGGTCCTGTCGCGTGTCAGTTCCGTTCCCTGGGTGGAGGCCATGCCATCCTGCAGGCCAGCTCCTCCCCACTCTAGGCCGTGCCAAATTCCCAGAGGACACACGCTTGTGGAGGGGTCAACTTGGGGCTGACACTTGTGGGCACCCCAGAGGCGGTCAGGTGCCTGTTCATTTTGCTGAAGGGAGGACTTCGGATCCCGCAGCCCGTGCTCTGTGGGGAGTGCTGTTCCCAGTGTGAGCCTGTGGAGTCGGGTTTGTTCAGAAATGAGGGGCAGTGGGCACTAGGCTGCTGGTGGGGGTGAGCAGAGGACAGCCCCCTACTTCCTCTGGGCTGAGCCTCATCGCGTGCCAGTATCACAGAGACGGCTGCTCGCTCCAGCGGTCATGACAGCCTACATGCCCCACCGCACAGCACCCCCAGCGCCCAGGCAGAATCCCCGACCACACGAGGAATCCCCAGGGTCTAGTGCCCCTGTCGTGACTGGGCGCAAGGCCCTAATGCACGAAAACAAGAGCTCTCAGGAGAGGAACTGATTAGATGAGAAAAGAACCAGGTGGAAAATACAGTATTTGAAACGAAAGACTCCCTGGACCGGCTGGCTGGCAGGATGTGGGTGACAGCAGGGGATGGAGGGGTCCCAGAGGCCATCAGGCCCAGCAGAGCTCAGGCGCCATAGGGAGAGCTCAGAGGTTGGTGGCGTATGTATGGAGTCCTGGGGGGCGGGGCTCGGTGGCCAAAGTTTCCAGATGTGGAACAACACACAGATGCCTGGCCCAGAGAACCCCGTGAATCCCGCACAGCATGAACGGGAGGAGGCTCTGCCTCCAGGTCATCCACACGCTGCTGAAAACCAGGGAAAGGGAGCGTGTTGAAAGCGGTAGGAGAAAGGGGACATGGCCCTGAGAGCTCAGGAGCAGTGGGCCATGCGCCTTGGTGCTAATGTGGGAACCGGGACCCTGTCTGGGGGCGGAGCCTTCAGATCGGGGGAGTGAGAGAACTCAGGGTCCAGGGGCAGACTTGGGGTGCCAGTGTGGGGTTCCAGGTCACGCGGGAGGGACAGGAGGAATGGAAGGGTAAGCTGGGCGTCTGGGAGGAGTGCCAAGCACAGAGAGCGGGAATCTGCTGGGCAGCGTGAATGCCTCTGCTCCCCTCTTTCTTTACACACACCTGATCATTTAAAGCAAAGGACGTTGTTTACCCTGAGACGGACAGTGCCCCCCAGAGCAGACACACGCGACAGGCTGAGGGCACACAGTGGGTGGGCCCACATGGTCTCGGGTTTCCATGCGTTATGTGAAGCTGCACAACTTTTACAAAAATACATTAATTTATATGAGAGAGAGAGTGTGTGTGGACGCATGCAGGGCGGGGAGGGGCGGAGAGAGAGAGGGAGTCCTGAAGCAGGCCCCCCTCTAGCACATAGTCTGACACGGGTCTCGGCCCCAGGACCCTGAGATCACTACCTGAGCTGAGATCAAGAGTCAGATGCTCAGTAACTGTACCACTCAAGTGCCCCTGCCTTTGTTTTGTTTTGTTTTGTTTTGTTTTAATTTATTTATTATTTGAGAGCGAGCATTCACGCAGGTAGGGAGGGGCAGAGGGAGAGAGAAGCTTAGCAACTCAGCACTGAGCATGGAGCCCGACCCAGGGCTTGATCCCACGACCCTGAGATGGGGGCCTGAGCTGAAACTGAGGCCACCCAGGGTGCCCGCAAAGCTGCCCACGGTGAAGGAGAGTCACGGAGCGGGGGTGGGCAGAGGGTGCGCCGGGAGACAGGTGAGGCCCCAGCTGCACTGGGTCGTGTCAGAGCAGTCAGGAAGACACTCCGAGCTGAGAGCAGGGATGGGAGAGCATGATGGGATCGGAGGGGAACACTGACCCCTGGGGGTACAGCAGTGGGACAGAGAAGGGGGACAGGCGAGGATTGCCTGTGCTGTGCTGCTGGGCCCTGGCTCAGGAGCTGCTGAGTGGTGACACATCCTGTCCCATGTGTGGGGACACCACAAGGCACAGCAGCCGTGTACTGGCCATTAACAAGCAGGACAGTGAGGAGGGACCCTGTTTGGTGGGGTTCCATTCCCCATGAGCCCTCTGTCCCGCCAGATGGAAGAAGGGCAGCTTGCCGGCAGGCACCTCCATGGGGCAGCAGCAGGGTCTGCATCCCCGGCACTGGCTCAGGAGGGCGGGGCCGTGACGGGTTCCACCTTTCACCTTGGGCTAAGCCCTAGCAGCAAGAGGGCAAGGAGAGGCCTGGAGAGACATTGGACCTGCGGGCAGGGTGTGCCGGTGCAAGCCTGTTTCCAACCAGCAGGCTAGTACGGCAGCAGGCGGTCACGGTCATGGGCACTGATGGCAGCTACAGACCCAAGCACAGCCTGTTTCTCAGCTTGCTGGCCCCATCCCCAGCTCCCCACCCCACCCGACTGCAGCCTCTCTGCAAATGCTTGTCTGGGGGGTTATGTTCCCTTCAGGAGCTACTGTTTCCTCTTTTTTTATTTTATTTTATTTATTTATTTGACAGAGAGAGAGATCACAAGTAGGCAGAGAGGCAGGCATAGGCGGGGGGCGGGGGGAGCAGGCTCCCCACCGAGCAGAGAGCCCAGTGCGGGACTCGATCCCAGGACCCTGAAATCACGACCTGAGCCGAAGGCAGAGGCTTTAACCCACTGAGCCACCCAGGTGCCCCAAGAGCTACCGTGTCTTACACAGCATTTTACAGAACAACTCCCAGACATACACCCGTGGAAAAAAGTACTTGCTGACGGTGGGTTGTCAAGAGGTTCCAACTGCTGTTGAACTGCCAGGTATGGGCTCTGAAATCCAGGGAGGCATCTGTGCGCAGTCCCAGCCCCCAGAGGAGCGAGAAGGATGGGCCAGAAAGAGGTGCCGGGACCAGGGCATCCTTGCTGGGCCTGCAGCTGGCGGACGGACTCTGCCTGGGGTGCCCGCCGTGACGTGGCATGGGAGGAGGAAAGCACGGAACATCGGAGGCTGGAGGAGAGATAAGAGGTGGAGGAAGGTTTAAAGGAGTAAAAGCCAACTTTCTAAAAGTGAATGAAAGGCACAGGTCACAGATCCAGGAGACTACCCCACACCCCCTGCACACGCGTAAGGCTGAAAACCAGCAGGATGAGAAAATCTTGCCTCTGCGCCAGAGCGGAGGGAAGACCCCTCTGCCGGCCCACACGAGGCCTTCCCCAAGAAAGTGCGTCCGCCTCCCCTCGGTGGCCCGACCTCGGAGCTGACTGAGCCTTCCGGCAAGGGGGCCGGATGCCCACGGAGGTTGCATTCACTCAGCGAGAGGAGGAGGATGGCAGTCCGTGTGGAGGAGGGGAGCCTCTGGCCACTTGCAGAGATAGGAGAGCAAGCGAGCATCTAAGTCTGAAGTTGCAAGTGAAGCTATTCATTCATGTGGGCCTGTGTCCCTCACGGACTTCTTAGTGGCTGGACGCAGCCATCCTGGAGCGGGGGGCCCCCTCGGGGTCCAGCGCTGCCGGCGCCTTCCCGGCCAGCCCTGCCCACATATGGTCTTCCTGCTGGGGTTTGTGCTTCTGTCTGAAGCAAGAGGCAGGTGATGCAGGGATCACAGGATCCGCTCTTGCGTCCCACTCGCCAGTGGGGTGATACGGTCTAGGCGGTGCTCCGAGCAGCTGCGACAAGGGAAGGAGCGGCCGTGGGGCTGGGACGGACATCCAAGCGAGAGTGCTGCCCCGTGCTTCAGTTCGTGCGACCTCAGGGTCCTTCTCCAGCAGACCTGCCTTCTTCTTGTCTGGCTAAAATCTGGCACTTCGTGTGAACCTGTAACCGTGTTGTGACTGAGCAACCATCAGACCCTCACCCCATTTCAGGGTGGCTGAGGCCCCGTGCCCAGCGCCGCTCATTTGGGGCAGTTACAGTGAATGAGCATCAGATCAGTTTCCGTGAAGCCACCGGAAGCGCTGGTCCGTGGCTGTGAAGGGACCGGCGTGGCTGCAGATGCAGCAGGAAGACCTACCCCAGGGGACATCTGCAGGGCAGGGGTTCGCAGGGCTGCCCAAGCCGGGGCAGTGGGCTGTGGGGGACCTGTGGCCGCCCCTGGGACATGCGAGGCCGAGTCCAGGGCCCAGCCCCTCGGGGCCCCGCAGTTGGTGGCACACGGACCTTGTGCGTGGCTGTGAGACCAGGGCGGCATCCCAGCGGGAGTGTTGCTGTCGCAAGAGCCAGCGAACAGCCACTGTTTCGCTCGGCGGTCGGGCAGTCTGCGAGCCATCTGTGCGTTGTGGGCGTCGTCCTGGCGTTCACGAGCCCCAGCTGTGTCACGAGGAGCCCGAGCCGCCCGGGGTGGGGGGGCCTCCCGCGGACCGCCCACCCACCCGCATCAGAGCGCTGCTGGCCGCCGCCGCCGGTTCTGGATGCTTTCCCCTTCACTCATTGCAGAGGCCACGCCAGCGGCTGAGGTGAGGCCCGCCTGCCGGCCCCGAACCAGCACAGGAGGAAGATGGAGGCCCTGGGCCAGCCTGTTTCCTGACAGGAGCAGGTCGTCTGGGCCCGCGTGCACCTGCTCCTGCGTGTTCGTCTGTGGGCAGCATCTTTGTTTCGACCTGTGGGCTCCGATGAAGAGGCCTGCCGAGGGCCAGGGTGCCTGGGAGCACGTTCCCAGCAGGCAAGCTCCGCCAGCAGGCTGCTGGAGCAGCTACGCCAGCACTGGCGTCGGCGGCCACGGGGGTGTCGATTAAGGAGGCCCAGGTGGGAGCAGGTGCGGCCCCTTAGCCACACCTGCACCGTGGCCAGCGCTCAGTAGCCACGTCGGCCCGCACATCACAGCCCGCTGCTGAAGGAAGCCCTGTGGACTCGCTGGCTGGGACTCCAGAGGCACGGACACAAGCAGCTGCCTTCCCTGACCTCGAAGGACACGGTGGGTGAAGTATTAGCCCCTCCAGTTTGGGACGAGGGCTGCACCACCGGGCCTCTTTCTAGGCACCTTCCCTTTGTTCAGAAGGACGTCACGTTTCTCGGGGTGTCTGGGTTTCTGCTGTCATAAGGGTCCCCTCTGCAGTGTGAGTGGCTCTGGGACCCGGGGTCTTGAGTGCCCGTTTGCCGCCAGTGGGCCTGCGGGAGGGGCCGGGCACGGGAATGGGGCTGTTTACCCCGGGTCACGGGGAAGCGCCTGGCATGTTAGGAAGTTGTTTGCCGGCCGCGTCTGTGAGGAAGCTTTAGTGCGGCTGCGCCTGGAAGGCCCTGGTTTGGGAACTTTTACTGCAAAGATGGGTCTAAGTGTGATTAATTCAGGTCCCCGCTAAGTGCTATTTGCTGCTCCCCTGGGAATGTGTGCTTAGGGCGGGGAACTTGTCTGACTTCGCTCTGTCCTTGAAAGCAGCCCAGGAACCAACAGGCCTCACCCAGCTGGTGCTTCTAGTCACTTTTACCCAGAAGGGACTGCTCTTAGCCCACGACCGCCTGCCGTTGCTCAAGTGCTGTTTGGCGAGGTTGGGACCCACAGAGGGCCCCGCAGTCCTTTCCGGGTGGGGAGTCAGGCAGCTTAGCCCCAGATGCTTCTGCGGAGGCAGGCCCCGAGACCTGGTGTGGTTGAGACCTCGAGGAGAGGCTGGCCGATGGCCACAATGGGGACGGTCCCCTCGGCCAGGAGCCAGGCTGTCACAGGGGCCCTCGTGCCCCCTCCCACATACGAGAAGGATGGGTGCTTGGCTGAGGCCTCCTGTAGCGTTCAAGGCCCCTGAGGCTTCTAGAGTGTTTCCAGTCCTAAAAGGATCCCGTAAGCAGATTTTAGCTCGAGTGCGTGCAGGTGTTGCCCCCAGGTGCTCTCCCAGGCAGGTCCTGGGTCGGTCTCCCCAACCCTGATCTTCTGTCAGGAGCCCCTGGAACTTTGCTGTTCAGGAGGGCGCAGTGTGCCTCGTGAGTTCGTCTGGTTCACGCTCAGGAGTGCTGCTTCATGGACTGGTGTCTCCATCGGTTTTGGTCGTTCCATCATGGTTCTGAAGGTCTTTTGTCGTGAGGTCACTAAATCCAGCCATTTCCAAGGCCTTGCCACCCTGCTGAGTTCGGGGACCAGCAGGCAAGCGCCGACTGAGCTGTGCTGCCGGCGTGTGCCTGGGACATGCCTCAGGGTCACGTCTGCTTTGGTTTTTCTCAAACGGGGCCGACAGATTGAACCCTCACACGGCGCCTGAACATGGGAGGCGATGAAACACAGGTCCTTCTCGGTTAGACAGGGAGCCTGGGCACCCCTTCCCGGTCCCTGGAGTGTGAAGCATCTGACAGAAGGGTTCCGGGGGCTCCATGCTGGGGGACATTCCTCTGTGGGAAAAGAGCATTCTGTTTTCACTGAGGGCCCATCTAGTGGGGGACAGTATGCTCTAGGGACCGTCGGTTTCAGTAAGAAGCTCCGTGAACTACTGTTTTATGCTGATGTGCTCAAGGTTGGGTGTCAGCTGTTACTTGGGCCGGCGGTGTCCGGAGGCCCGGCCACAAACCTCTGGGTCAGGGAGCAGGACCCTGGAGGAGTTGGGGGGCTGACTGCGCTCTCACAGGGGCGTGGAGGGCAGGATAGCAGCAGAGGGGAGAGCTGAGGGGCTGGGCGGGCAGGTGCTTCTCCTGCGTGGTCGGTGTCTGGCGGGAGCGGGGCTGCAGCGGGGGCGCCCACACCTGCTGGGCCGGGCACTGAGGGCAGGTGCCTCGCTGCAGGGCCTAGTCCAAGCCTGCTGTGTCTGTGCTTGGAATGCAGAAGAACCAGCCCCTTCGGGTGTTCGGCTGTGCCTCCTGTCCAGAGCGAAACTTCTGCTGGTGCCTTATGAAGTCTGATTTTCATGCAGGTCCAGTGCTGGCATCGATGGTAACGTGGTCTGGACTCTTGAACTCTGGGTCAGTCCCAGCAGCACCTCCCGCCAGCCGTTGTGAATTAAATGCTCCCCGTGACCCCTTACCCTTGCTGCTCTTAAATTCATGCTTTAAAAACAGCTTAATGAGGGGTTTACTGGTCCAATTGGAATTTTTTATTAAAACCTATTAGTGCTGGAGCGGAGCCTGCCTACAGGAAGCGATTAGCCAGCCCCGGAGTTCCAGGCTGACTCGGCTGCAGCAGGTCCAGCAAACCGTTTCCAGACCCTCGTGGCCCCCGCACTGCGCTTTGCCTGGTTCTCATATCCTCTGCTTTAATGTATGGTTTGTCTAATTCCCTTCCCAGCCCCCATGTCCAAGCAAGCAGTTTCTTTTAATCAAATTATTGCTGTAATCAGAGGCAGCCCGGCCTGCCGTCTTGTGAGCTTTCCTGGCAGTGCACCCTTTCAGGGGTGTCTCCCCGCTGTTTCCTGGGTGCTCGGGCTGGACGAGGCTGCTCTCTGAGCACAGCCCACAGTTCTCAGCGCACCCTTCCTCCCTGACACGTGGGCCTGAGAGGGGCCTTCCGGCACTGTTGATGTTTGGTCTCTCGTCCACTCCTGTCCCGAGGAAGGACAGAGAAGCCTGGATCCAGTGATTCCCAGAGCCACCACGTGACCCGCGTGGGCTGTGACCAGGCTCCGCCAGCAGAGCTGCGCAGTGCATGGTGAGGAAATGGTCTCTAAGCGCATGTGCGAGGGGCTCAGCCCTGAGCCCCAGGGTCTCTGCCCTGGTTGGCCGGGCAGCCTGAGAGGGGCCCGGAGCCTGGCGGCCATGAGCCTGTCGTGTCTGAAATTTCAGGTGCTCTCTCAACCAGGGTCTTGGGGCCGGTCCTGATCCGGGGGGAGTATTCTTGCCTCCCCCGCCACCTCCCCAGCCATCGCCATCCTCTCTTCGCCCAGCTGTCTGTCTGCACACCACAGTTCCCTCCTCTGCTCCCCGGAACACCAGGGCACGGCGACTTTCTGCTGCCGGAGAGAAGGAGCGAGCAGTGAGGGGCTGGGGCCTGGGGGTCTTTCAAGGCACACTCCCCACGAGGAGCAGTTGGCGCTCCTGGCTATGACCCACTTGGCACAGTTGTCCCCAGGGGACTAGCATGTGGAAGGGGCAAAGTCAGGTCCAGAGTCCCCTTAGGGGACGTCTCGCACAGTACTGGGTTCTCCATCCTCGCGTGTTTGCACTGAGCATGCTGCCTGATTTTTAGTTTTGCCTTTCTTGTGTGATGTTTGCTCCTCCCTCTGTGTCAACCCCCTGCCTTATACCCTCTTTGACCCTCATGCCTCCTCAGAGCTATGTGCACACGTGGACGCACATGCACTCCGGTTAACACCACTGTACCCGAGTGGGGCCATGCTACGTGTGTGTCTGCTCTCTCTCTTCACTCAGGACTGTCTGGTGAGAGTTCTTTTGTTGGACCTACAAGGGGGGAAAAAATACACACACACACACACACATTTTTTAATTTAAAATCTTTTTTTTTTTTTTAAGATTTATCTGTCAGAGAGAGAGAGAGAGAGAGAGCCCGCACACAGAGGCAGGCAGAGCAGCAGGCAGAGGCAAAGGGAGAAGCAAGCTCCCTGCTGAGCAAGGAGCCCAACGTGGGACCCGATCCCAAGAGCCTGGGATCAGGACCTGAGCCGAAGGCAGCGGCTCAACCCACTGAGCCAGCCACTCAGGCGTCCCAAGAAAATATATTTTAAAGATCTTTTTTTCTTACACAATCAGTAACATTTTGTTTTTCTCAATTTTTCCCATCACGTTTAGCTACCCATTTCCAGTTCTAAACTTGCTTATCTCTTTAATATGTAGAATTCTAGAATAGTGAAGAAGCATTTTGTTGCTTTAATTTATACTTCTCGTTCTGAATCCATTTGGGCAGCTTTTGTCTGAAATACTTCTGAATTACCTTTTACTAAATTGTATAGATGTGGATGCTTGACTAACACTTGCTTTTTTGGCTTTTGGATTTATTTCCAATAATTTGAAACATAAATGTGAAAAATGATTTGTATCCAACTTAATACAACTTTTTTTTAAAAAGATTTTATCTATTTATTTGACAGAGGCAGGCAGTGGGGGATGGGGAGCAGGCTCCCCACTGAGCAGCGAGCCTGATGCGGGGCTTGATCCCAGGACCCTGAGAACATGACCAGAGCCCAAGGCAGAGGCTTTAACCCACTGAGCCACCCAGTCTCCCCATTAATGACTTTCAAACAGAAAAGTCACTACAGACTAAATGTGGCAAAGGATGTGCTTTGGAATTAATATAGACAGCATTTCTTGTTAGTCGCAGTAATCACGTAACAACACGGTCGATGAACTGTTGTCTCCTGGGTGCTGGTGCCCTCGTGGTTGAAAAACATGGTTTTGTCACCACCCCATTTTCTGAAGACTTGGTGCAAGTTCCTGTGGCCAGGTCTGTCTGACTGGTACACGCTCTCCCTTCCGCCGTCCCACTGTTGCTGTGAGTGGCCGCTAGGAGTGGCCTTCCCACCCCCACGCCCAGTCGTAGTTCTCTCTCTGCTGGGCAGTGCTGAGTCCTCGTCTGTTCCCTCCTTATTTCTGTGGTCAAAACTATCATGGGTCTTTTCACATAAGTGGTTTTATCTGATTTTTTAAAAATTGTGTTCCAGTTCATTAATTTGTAGTTTTTATATGTTTCCTCTTTCTAGGAGGAAGGGGTTTATTATTTTCTAAGATTTTGAGTTGATTGTTTAACTCATTAATTTTCCATCTTTTCTTGGCTGCTAATGAAAGCATGCAGACGGGTCGCCACTCTCTTCTGACTGTGTCCCTGGCCTACCCACCCTGTCAGGTGACATTCTAGTGTCTTCCTGACAATGGCACATAGTGTAGGTTTTGGGGTTTTTTCTTTAAGCTTTTATTTATTTGAAAGAGGGAGCACAAGTAGGGGGAGGGAGAAGCAGGCTTCCCGCTGAGTGGGGAGCCCAATGCAGGGCTCCAACCCAGGATCCTGGGATCATGACCTGAGCCGAAGGCAGACACTTAACCAACTCAGCTGCCTGGGCATCCCACATACTGTGGTTTTGTAATCATCAGTGCTGATACTTATTTGGTCCAAGTGCTGTTCAGAGAAGAGCTTCAAAAATCCCAAGCCCTTCAGAGTTTTATAGGTGATCTTTCGTTGATCAGTTTCTGAATTTAGTACATAGTGAGCAGATAAGTGGGCCCGAAGGTTGTTCTTTGAGTTATTTAAAAAAAAAAAAAAAAAAAAGATGTGTATGGATTAGAAAGAAATTGTTATCACACAGCTTCTAACAACAACATCAAAAAGTATCTTCTTTGACCTCTGCTCACCCCCTTCTGTTTCCCAGAGCAACTCCTTTACTCCTTCTACTACTGCTGGTATTTGCTTCCTTATTTCTGAATAATACGGTTTGTAGATTATTCTTGGTGTCTGCTTCTAGACTCGATATCCTTCTTATTATGAATGATAAGGATTACATTCTCCTATCTCTAATTCTCTTTCCCTTACCACCTCAGTAGAGTTATGTCACAAATATAATTTATGAAACTCATGTTCACTCTTTATATTGTGTAAACGTCAGCTGCTGAGCCAGCAGTGGATTGAGCTCAATTGTCTCTAATAACTCTTGGTTTCTCCTGAAGTTAATAGTTGCCTCCTCTTTTTTGGTTTGCTTTTCCATCTCTGATCATGCTTCACCATTCCATTCCACATTCACCAACACAACTGCTTGACCTCTCCCAGTACTATTTTTACTGACCCACACATGTTGAATAATCTATCACTTCCTTTCCCCCTTCACAGAGATTTCTGCTTGGGAACCGTAGCCCCCTGGAGTGGATGCTTTACAGGCCCCCGGATTTGGAGTTATAGTTCACAGAGAGTGGTCCCAGTGGTGCTAGGGGAAAGGCTTAGAGACACAGCCACTCCACTGCCTTCTTCCCCATGTATCTTCTAGAGCAACATTCTTAGGAAGGGTCTTTTTTAAGTGCTTATATTGATCACATTGTAGAAAGACCACTACAAGCAGCGGGGGAGACGAGTCCTTCCCTCTCCTTCCCTAGCACTAGCAGTTGCCTTTCTGAGGCAAGAAGAACCATCGCCCCCAACCATCACCCCCATGCTCTTTCCCTGCCAGGTAAACATTAACGCGTCCTGAATCACCCTGAGCGGCTGAGAGGCCAGAGAAGGGCTTTGGTCTTCAGACACCACTGCAGCCACTGGCTGGCCTGGAACCTCCAGAATCTGGTGTGTGTCCCTGGAGCTTCCTGGCTCCAATGCCCCATTGTTGGATGCAAGAGGAACCCAGCGTCGGCGAGCCTGACCTTTGCCAGCGCCAGTAACAGGGAGAGGCATTGTTAAGTTAGCCCGGAGTAGCAGCTGTGTGCCCGTTTCTTTTGTAAATGCTTTGATATTTTAAAACAGAAATTTTAAGCAAGGAGGCCGTACTTTGTTGCTGTTACAATAGCAGCCCTTGTGTGTGTGGACTCGTTGAATGGAGGTCCTGATACCGGGGCTGTTTCAGTGCCCTTAATAGTTCCTAAGTGCACAGAACACATCTCTTCTCAGCGGCTGGTGTCCTTTTCCTGCGGGGAACTTCACAGCTCTTCCGGAGGAGGTCCCTGTGCTTACTGTGGACGTGCTGGCAGGTCGCAGATCTACATCTCTGGGACAAGGCGGAACACCGCTGGTTTTCCATTTGGCTTTAGCCTCGGCTTTAGCGAGCGGCTTTTGAGCATTCAGAAGACTTACCTGCAGACAGGAGTGTGATACACTTTTGTGCCACATCCATTCACACTGACTTGGCCTCCAGACTGGCTGCTCCCACTGTGGGACACGGCCCCAGCCCACCTGTTTGTCTCCACCTCCCCCTGCCCCGACGTGGGTTCATATGTGTATGTCGGTTTATCATTGATCTGCCTGTCCTCCTCCCTGAGAGAGTCAGCCCATGAGGGCCAGGGCTTCGTGGGTCCCCCAGCATCACTGTGACACACAGGATGGGGGAGCTCGATCACAGCGTGGCTGGTCACGGTGAGCCTGCACGTGGGTCCGCGCTCACATGCCACGAGGAGGCAGTGGTCTGGGTTTGTAGAAGTGGCTACGCATCCTTACGTTGTCATTCTTCTCTAGACCACTGGCAGCTCAGGAGCCGAGCTTGGTGTGGTGCCTGACGTGTTCACGGAGAAAACCGATCAGGGCGTTCAATGTTCCCAGTGCTGTGGCTCTTGAACTCAGACCACGGGCACAGTTGCACCATGCGTTCTGGTGTGTGGGACATGGCTGCGTTGACGCACACACAGCCGTTCCTGGGGACTCCATGGGCCTCTGTGGCATGAGAGCCTCAGAGGTGGGAATGTGGCACCTCTTCCTCCTCCATGCTGTGAGCTGCACATAAAAGATGCACTGAGCAAGATGTCCATGGTGCACCAATTAGACCCGACCAGACACAAAGCGCAAAATGGAAAACCAACCACAGAGCAGGAGGTACCATGCGAGGTCCCGTGTGAGGTCTGTGCTCCTCGGCACCAGCCGGGGTGAACTCAGGGTTAACAGTGGCACGGCCGTGCTTTGTTCCCAGGTTGCAAGGCGAGAGGTGGCTCTTGTCCGGGGCAAAGCCCCCGGTATCCTGTCCAGGGGCAAGGCCTTGCGAGCCCGCTGCTGACCTGAGGCTGTAACTTGTACCTGGTAGAACCGTGTCAGCAGCTCTTGTAAACGATGATCTGGACCTAGTTTCTGACTCACCGAAATGTTGCAGAGAGACGTGCAGAGGCCGCATCAGCCTTAATCTTGCGTCCCTGCAGGTGGCACGTAACTGGGGTCAGACAGACATTGGCACTGGCAGGGCTGTCGACTGAACCAGACCATGGTTGGGCTTCTCCAGCTTCCCCACCGGTGCCCCTTCCCACCCCGGGGCCACACTGCACTCTGTCGCCGTCTCTCCTTGGGCCCCTCTGGTCTGCAGCAGTCTGTAGGACCTCCTTGGCTCTTCGTGAGCTTGATCATTCTGGGCAGCTCTCGTCCCATGTTTGCTCCGATGCCCCCACACTGGGTTTGTCTGGTGTTTCTGGCACGAGACAGGTCACAGAGGCGAGGTGCCCTTGTCACCGATTGGGTGCTGACTTGCGCGACTTGCCTCGGGCCTAGATCACCTGGTGAAGGTGTGTTTCCAGGTGTCTCCTCCCGCCCGTTCCCTGTCCCCTGGAAGCCGGTCACTGGGCCCGGCCCATGCCCCAGGGGAGGGAGGACTCCGCTCCAGCCCCGGAGGGCATCTCCCCGCATCACTGGGAATCCCTCAGTGAGGAAGGTTCATGTCGGCTCCCCACATCTTCACCAGGGCTCACGTCGAGTGGGGCTCTGGGTTATGTCCCACACTGTTCCAGAAGATGGGTGTCAAACAATATGTGGCTACACATTACAGTCATGTAGTCATTAGAAATTGGGGAAGTTTTTGGTTTTTATTTATTTATTTTTTTAAGATTTTGTTTATTTATTTGACAGAGATCACAAGTAGGCAGAGACGCAGGCAGAGAGGAGGAAGCAGGCTCCCCGCTGAGCAGAGAGCCTGATGTGGGGCTCAATCCCAGGACCCTGCAATCATGTCCTGAGCTGAAGGCAGAGGCTTAACTCAATGAGCCACCCAGGCGCCCCTGGGGAAGGTTTTCTTTTTGAGATTATGCAATTGTCCTATTTTTTTCCTTCAAGATTTGCCTGCTGATTTAGGCTTCCCTGCAGCCATGATTACTGCGATGTTCTGGAAGTGATTTTTCTTTCCCTCATTCCTTCTTTGGAATTCCCCTGCATGGAAGGGCCGTCCTTTCCCCACCCATTTATTTATCAAATTCTCGTTTTTGTTGCCGTGGCCACTTGCAAGATTTCACAGAGTAGGATCCTGCATGAGGAGGACCTGCTTCGCTGCTCGTCGCCCAGCCGTGGCTGTGGGAACCCCAGGGCTGGCTGCTGCGGCCTTTTGGAGTCCCCCCTCCTCCCCTGCCTGACTTCCCAGCCCTACGGGAGATGGGGGCCCATCCAGAGACGTCCCTTCTGCAGCCGTCACTTCAGCTCTTTCTCCCTAGGCCCTGGTTCCCTGTGACAGAGAACAGCGTCAGGCGCCACAGCCCAGGTGCTGGGTATATACGCTCGTCGCTCACAGTGGACGGAGCCAGGAAGTATGTGAGCACTTAGAGCCCAGCACCGACAGGCTGGGAGCGCCCCTCAGACCCGGATGCCCCTCCGAGGCCCCGGGCTGCTGGAGAGCTGCCCGCTCTGCTGGCGCCTGCGCCGTGATGCTGGGGAGCCAGCTGCGTGGGCACTGACGGGGCTTCTCAAGTCCACACCTGTGCCCGCGTCGTGGAACCTGCGGCAGGGGTTCCTGGGGGCTCTGCACTGCTCCTCGGCGTGCTGTGAGCCGGCGACAGCTCCAAACGGTAAACACGGAGCAGTACGGCCCAAAGAGGCCATCGCACCATCTGTAAATCTTAGAAAAAGCAGGCAGGGATGTGTGGGCAAGGCAAACAGAAACCGTAAGCATGGAGCGTGCTTATCACGGTGCAGCATCTGCACACTCATGGCCATGTGGTCTGGTACACGGATGTGCTATCTGTGACGTGTTGTGCTTGTGTCCGGCCCGCCCATGTGTCTGCTCGCGGTGCGCCAAGGGCTTGCGGAAGGCATTTCCACTGTGCACCTGCGCGAGAGGACCTCAGTGTCGCAGGGCGCTGTCCTCCACGGAGGCATTTATGAGAGAAAGTGCCAACGCGCCGGAACAGCAAGCCATTCGCTGAGCGGTTTTCGGGACTGAGAGCCTGTGACATGATTTGGCCAGGAATTGCGGGAGGCAGTCCTTAAACCAGCAACAAGCGGGGGTGCCGGGTGCCGGGGAGGACTGTCTGCAGCAGCCCTGGGGTGGCTGGGCAGCCGGGTCCCAGCGCGAGCCCACAACTCAGCGCCACCTCTCGAGGACAGCATGGCCACACGGGTATGGCTTGGCCTCTTCCAAGTGCATGAGCCTCTGGGTCGCCGGCCCACTTGACAGTTTTCTCCGGCAAGGCTGGGGGTGTGCAGAAAGACTGTGAGGTCTTTGCCACTGTGTTTGCGGCAGGAGAAAATGGAAACAGCCCGAAAGGTTCAGCCACAGAGAATGAGTTAAAATGACATTTCTGTGGATTACTAAACGTAATATTTAATGATGCAAAAATATACTTAAAATATATTAAAGTGGGTTTTAAACTACGTGTACTCTATTCCATTGCTACTTCTGAGAAATCCTTTGAAATGATTTTGAGGTACCTGATCAGGGAATTAGACTTATCTCTAGGTGATCAGGTCACTTTTCTTCTTAGCTCCACTTTAACTGAGCATGTTTGCTTTCCATTAAGAATTAGTAAAGTTGATAGCATTCGTTTTAATAAGTTGGTTTTAGTAAAACACGATCAGCGTTAGATGGAAGGTGAACAGCAGAGGGACCACGCTCCCAGAAGGCCGTGAGAAGTCCGGCTTGGGACAGGGAGGGCTGGAGAGGGGAGCCACTGACACTTTGGCTGGGGGCTGTAGTGAGGCCTACTCCCAGCTAGGGGCCTTTGGCTTGGTGGAAAGTCCCTTCCTTTTCTGGGACTGGGGGCTTCATGGTGTTTATGGTTAGAGGTGGGATATGGACGGGTTCAGGAGCCTGTTCTAAGTGTGGGGGCGATGGGGGCCTGCCCCTGCTGGGGGTTTGGGAGGAGTGGAGGTCTTCAGAGGATGGCAGGGTGTTCACACTAGGAGCAGACTCGGATTTGTCTCTCCTGTTGGCCAGTCCGAGGTTGACCTGTGCTCTGTGTAACTCCCGGCAGGATTGGACACAGTCTATCTAGGTTCTCTTGGTGGTGCGTGGAGAGAGCCCTCGCAGGTGTTGCATGGACAGAGCTCCTCTAGGTGCCCCGCAGGTGGTGTGAGGAGACATCCCCCCCACCCCAGTGGTGCATGGACAGAGCCCCCCCCCCCAGGTGTTGCATAGAGAGAACTCTCCCAGGTGGTATGTGGAGACGGCCTCCCCAGGTGGTGCATAAAGAGAGCCCCCCAGGTGCCCCACAGGTGGTGTGTGGAAAGAGGCCCCTAGGTGGTACGTGGAGAGGGTCCCCCACGTGGTGCGTGGAGACAGCCCTCAGGTGCCCCGTAGGTGGTATGTGGGGAGAGGCCCCCAGATGTCCCGCCGGTGGTGCATGAAGACATCCCCTGCCCCGGTGGTACATGGAGAAAGCCCCCCCCACCCACGTGGTGCGTGGACAGGAGCTTCCCCCGCAGAAGGGGTACATGAAGAGAACCACCCAGGTGCCCCCCAGGTGGTGTGTAGAGAGGGACCCCCCCAGGTGGTGCATGGAGAGAGCCACCCAGGCGCGTGGAGAGAGCCTTGCAGGTGTCCTATAGGTGGTGCATAGAGAGCGCCCCCCAGGTGGTGTGTAGAGAGGGGCCCCCCCAAGATGATGCATTGAGGGAGCCACCCCCAGGTGGTGTGTGGAGGGAGCTTCCTCCAGGTGGTACATGGAGGGATTCCCCCCAGGTGCCCCACAGACAGTGTGTGGACAGAGCCCCACAGATGCCTTCAGGTGGTGCATGGTGACATACCCACCCCCGCCTCCCGGTGGTGCATGGAGAGAGCCTCCCAGGTACCCCTGCAGATGGTATGTGGAGAGAACCCCCCCAGCTGGTACATGAGGAGACCACCCCAGGTGTCCCGTAGGTAGTGTGTGGAGAAATCCCCTCTGGTGGTGTATAGAGAGGGTTCCCCCAGGAGGTGCATGGAGAGAGCCCCCCCAGGTGTGTGGAGAGAGCCCCCAGGTGCCCCTCAGGTGGTATGTGGAGAGAGTCCCTCCGTGAGGTGGTGTGTGAAGAGAGCCCCCCAGGTGCCCTGCAGATGGTATGTGGAGATGGTCCCCCAGGGGGTGTGTGGAGAGAGGCCCCCCGTGGTAGGTGAGAAGAGGCCCCCAGATATCTTGCAGATGGTGCGTGGAGACATCCCCCCAGGTGGTGCATGGAGGGAGCTCCCCCAGGTGGTGGATGGAGAGACCCCCCCCCAGGTGGTGCGTAGATAGACACCCCACCCCGGTGGTACATGGAGAGAGCCCACAGGTGGTATGTGGAGAGGGTCCCCCCAGAGGGTACGTGGAGAGAGCCCCTCCAGGTGGTACGTGGAGAGAGCCCGCAGGTGCCCCACAGGTGGTTCATGGAGAGAACGCCCCAGGTGGTGTGTGGAGAGACGCCCACCCCACCCCCCGTACATGGAGAGAGCCCAGAGGTGCCCCGCAGGTGGTGCATGGAGAGAACCCCCCAGATGCCCTGCAGGTGGTGTGTGGGAAAGCTCCCTCTCCAGGTTGTGCATGGAGAGAGCTGAGGGTCCAAAGAGTGGTCGTCTAGGAAGCGACATCTAGGTTATCGTGGGAGGGGCTAGTAAGGCAGGGAGATGGTCTGCTGGAGCCACTGAGGGAACCCAGCAGTGGGTGTGAGTGAGCCTGAGGAAAGGATTTGGTGCCTGGGATCTGCAAGGGCAGTCCACAGAACAGGGGCGGTGCTCAGTGTGGCCCTTGGTGCTTCGTCGGGACTGGTGACTTTACTGCTTTCCTGTCCACTCTGTCTGTGCTGTGTTTCTGATTTTGTGGTTTTTGATGGCAAGAAACCCCCTTCCATCTGAGTAAGAGCTGTGTGATCTGCCTCAAGAAAGGCCCGGGGCTTGGGGATGAAAGCTGTGACTCAGGAGACAGGAAGCTGTGATTCTCACCACGCCAAGTGGCTCTCCGCGCCTCAGAAGCTTCTGGACTCCCCACAGCTCGGCCCCTTCCTAAATTCTAAGCACGTATGTGGTTGTGTTGACTCAGGCTGTCACTTGGTGTCTGGGCCCAGCCTGCCTGGGCACAGTACCCGTTCCCACAGTGTGGCAAGGTCAGCGCCCGCCACTTAGAACAGACGCCCTCATGCAGCTCTCGCACCCGCCATTCGGTCACTTGGCTTTAAGACCCAGATTGAGTATCCATAAACGGACAGTTCTCTTCCCTTTTGATGGTGCCAAAATCAGCAAGTATAGTCCTAATCCCAAGGAATATACTGACGGGGGCACACCTGGTGTGGGTATGAGCAGCGGTTGGCTTCTATGTCAACATGAGCTCCATGGTTTGGGAGCAGGACACCCCCTCTTACACGGTCACCAAACGGGAACAGAACCCTCAGTCTTCGTGAATGTGGCTGCCGGACCCCAGGACCCTGGATCCTCCCTCCCCTTTCCTTGGGCCCAGCAGGCTGGCATGTGCGGGCCATGTGGCCGCAGTCTGCTTGCTTCTGGGGGCGGCACTCTCCCCATCAGCACACCGTGGCCGCCAGCCCTCCGGCCCTCATCCGCCTCCAGCTCCTCACCTCCTTTGGGCAGCTGGCCACCGGACAGAGGATGGGGCGACGAAACCGCTGTTAGAGCTTCGCCTGAAGAGTTTGGCTAGCCTCGCCACGCTCCCGGAGCCCTGGATTTCAGCTGCTCTGCTGCTGTCCTCTTTTGGAAAACACACGCACGCTGTGCTGGTGTTTTTAAAAACCTTGTGTGTCTCTCTATAAAGTGTAATGGCTTTCCTTCTGAATATTTTCTTAAAAGACGTATTCCCATACTCACTGTAAGCTTGGCTTCTAGAACAAATGGTGGTTTAAAACCCTGCATTTCACAGGCTGGTAGGATTTGTGGACATGCTGGCAGTCAGTCTAGATGTCCCAGCAGATGGGAGAAGGCCCTGCTCACTGAACTTAGGGTTACGTGACTCTGGGAGTGTGCAACGAGGGTCTGCTGTGCCGGCTGGAGCGGACTGCAGGCCACGCTGCTTAGGAACACGCCCCCCGGCGCAGCCCCCTACAGCCGTACCTTGGAAATGTCGCGGGGGTTCCAGCAGGTTCCAACAGGTTCCAGCGTTGCTGGCCGCCTCGTGAATAAATACCTTGTGTGGGGTTGCTGTGTCTGGAGGAGACCGCGGTGTGTTCCATAGCTGTGGAGGCCTCTCCTGCGGCCCCCGGGCATCCAGACAGGATTCTGTGAGCAGCTGACTGCCTCCAGCCCTGCCATCCCCTGCCGGTCGCTGGTGGGCTAGCCATTGGCTCCAGGCGGCATCAGAGCGGGGTGCCTCACGGGTGCGGGGACTTCTCTCGCTGTCGGTCAGAAAGCACAGGCTACCTTCCCTCGCTCTGTGATGGTGAGATCAGCAACAGGCCAAGTGTTACCAACCCGATCTGTTCCCAGAAAGTTCTCCGTCAGCAGCACCGGAAGGTCTGGCCAAGGTTGTACCAAGTGTCTGGACTCAGCTCCTCGGTACCCGGTGCCCGCCCAGGGCACATGCTCTCATTCTGTCATTCTGCTTGCATTTCTCTGCAATTCTTTTTTTTTTGCGATTTTTTTTTTTTAATTGAATCAACTTTCCTTCTTCAACTCCTTGGTCGCTTGAAACCCAGCTTCTCCGGAAAACTCAAGATAGAACACTTAATCTTTCCCTTGTCAACTTCCAGGAGAATCACTGGTCCCTAAGTGCCCTATAGGGTTCCTTTTAATGTCATTTGCGATTGCTGCCAGTGCCTCTTGATAGTTAAGCTCATTTTCTGTAGATTTTTTTAAACTTTCTGTGTAGGCAAACGTGTTTTTTTTCTATGTCAAGTCTTAGAACTTTTTTCTTATTTTTACAGTGGCTAAGAATAAGTGTTACATAGGACTTTTTAAATCATGTCATGAAAAATTTTAAACATGCCAAAAGAGCTTAAAGGATTGTGTGGTAAAAACCCATATATGGACCATCTAGCTTCTACAGTTTACATTTTACTAGCTTTTTTGCTTTATTTGGCTGATCTCTTCATATCTCTGTCCATCTGTCAATCCACAATCTGTTTTGATGCGTTTCAGAGTCTGTGTCCTGTGACCCACGTACTTGCCCTGATCATTAACTTCAGCACCGCTGGTCGTTCGCTAGACTGGAGCGCTGTCCCCGACAGAGTTCACGTGCCATGAGACGCGCAGATCCTAAGTACACAGTTTTAGTGTTTGGCAAATGCGTACACCTGTGTAACTTGCTGTCAGGATGTAGAAAATTCCCGTCACTCCCGTGTATGCAAAGGGAGGACCCTGTCTATTGTGAGGTGTGTCTGTCCGCACCCATGCTTTCCACAGGGAGGGAAGGTCTGCTTTGTGCCTGGCTTCTCGGCCACTTTCCAGAGCTCCTCCTCAGCCGATACCTCTCTGCAGACAGTGTGCCTGTCCGTCCCCCACTGGGGATCCTTGATCTTGGTGGCCTGTGGGGAAGGGCCATCGTTAACAGGGTATGTCTGAGAAATGAAATCAAAATGACCCAAATGAAAGCGGATCTTCAGTAGCTGACAGTGGGGAACCATCTCCCGCTTTCTCTAGGCTGCAGTATTCTTCATAGTGACGTTTTCTAAGACTGTGTCCTGTGCTCCCAGGCAGCTGATCTGTCCCCCGAGGGACGCGAGTGCCTTCTCTCACTTGTGCTGGGCTGCTTGAGTGCTTCCTGTCCTCCAAAGATCCTTGACTGTCTCCGCATTCTGTCTCTGCGGACGGTTTGGGTCCTTGCCATGTGAAAGCGTGGGGTTCTTGGTTCTGGTCTCGGAACACAGTTGCGGGAGGTGGAAGGGTCTGCATTCAGTCTGCGGTCTGCTCGCCTCCACTGTCTGGCAAGAAGGCAGCTGTCCCTCACCCAGTCACTCCTCCAGACCTAGCGCCGTGTTTTTCTCCGACTGTGGGGGAGGGTTTGTCTCCGGTTGTCGGCAGTCTGACTCTGTGTGGCATTTTTTGGACGCTGTCTTGTGATTCTCTGAGGCTCCTGAATCTGTACCTTTATGTCTTTTACCAAATTTGAGTAACTTCTGCCAGTATATTTTCAGGGTTTTTTCTGCCCTTTTCTCTCCAAGGTTCCAATGATGTGTATGTAGGAACATCTGATGGTGTCCCCCACTTCCTAGGGGTGTGTTCTTTTGTTACTCAATCTTTGAAAAAAAAATCTAGGGGCACCTGGGTAGTCAGTCAGCATCCTACTCTTGGTTTCAGCTCAGGTCGTGATCTCAGGGTCCCGGGATCGAGCCCCATGTCGGGCTCCCTGCTCAGTGGGGAGCCTGCTACCCTCTGTCCCTCTGCCCCTCCCCTGCTCGTGTGCTAAAATAAATCTTAGGAAAAAAAAAAAAAAGATCTGTTTTTCAAGTTGAATAACTTCAGTTGAGCTATTTTCACGGTCACTACCTTTTTGTTCTGTGTCCTCCCAGCTGTTACTGCATTCATCTAGTAAAATTTTAATTTCAGATATTTTCTTTTCCAGTTCTAGAATTTGTCGGGTTGTTTTCTTGTAGTTCTGTTTCTCTGTGCAGTTTCCCTGTCTGTCCATGCCTCACGTGAGTGGAGGCGGGAGGTGCGCGACGTGCAGTCGGGGCTAGCGCATCGATCGGGAGGCTGTGCTGGGACGCGCTGTGGCCCAGTTGTAAATTTTACGTCCTGAGAAGGCGGCATCTCAGCAGAGACTTGACCAAAGGGGCCAGGAACGGGCACTGGGGGCAGAGACCTAAGGTGGGCCTGGTCTCCAGTGAGGGAGGAGAGCCGGGCTGGAGCGGAGGGGTGGGGGGGGCTGTCAGTGGGGCGCCGGCGAGCTTTGCCCTCTCCCTGCCAGGGCCTGTGCATCGCTCGTGTGCTGTTTTCCTCTGGTGATTCACATCAGCTGACTTAGCTGAAGCCCTTCCTCCGTCGTACCTGACCCTTCGAAAAACAAAAAGCATTTCTGGAAACCTGCCCTGACGGCCTCAGGGATGTGGTGCCCGTGGACATCACTGGCCCTTCCCCTCACCAGACCGCCCCCAGGCTTCTCTGCGCACAACCTGGGATCAACACTGGCCGCCGGCAGTGCCCGCGGGGTCCTCGTTCTGTGCCTGACGCCTGCCTCTCCTTTCCATGGCACCGTGGAACGTACACGCTGCCCAGAGCAGGGTCTGTGGGGTGAGCTGCGCCTTAGTGGCCGTCCTGCTTCCAGACCTGGAGCTGCCGGTCACCTCATGAGAGGGCCAGAAATCTCTCCCTCTCAAAGGGGAGTGAGGCCAATCCTATTGCGTGTGGGAAGGGGGAGCGCCGCTGTGCCCAGTGCAGTGACTCCAGGGGAGACCGTGTCTGGGGGGCTAAGGCTGCAGTGCCACCCGACCTCGGTCCTGGGCACACAGCGGCTAGAGTCGTGCGTGACCCCTTCCTGCTGTTCAGAAGAGCTGACCCTCGCGTGGTTCCCGACGCGTTCGCCTATGCATACGGTAAGTGGATGTGCCAGCCTTGTGCACCCACCAGGCCTGCCCTCCTTCGGTGACAAGGGCGCACCCCTCAGCAGCTTCGGGGATGCCCAGAAACCGTACGCACGGAGTATGTGGAAGATCGGGAACAGTGGAGGGTGAAAGTGGGTCACGCCGCAGAGCATGTGGGATGAGTGGCCCGCCTCCGCGGGCACGGGGCCCGTTGTGCACGCAGGCGGGCACTCCCTCTGCTGCATGAGGCAATGCCGTGCGGGGCCCACAGATACAGGGTGTGCCTCAGCGGACACACCTCCTGGGGCACAGTAGACCTGGAGCATCCCTTGCCGCGGCAGCCCCAGATGGCATGACCTGCACGTCTTCAGCATCCTGACAGGCTGCTTTGAGACAGGCTCCGGCTAGTTTCCAAGCGCAGGAAGGAAACAAAAGACAAAGGAATGGTAGTGCATCGTGCCCTTCAGCCGGATGTATGTTAGCTATTTGGAATATATTAATCCTAAGAAATCTCTGTTGCTAGATCTAATTTCCGTGGACAGGAAGCATTTTCATATTTATCCAAAACCAGTAAAGCTAGCTAAGGTCATTACTGAGTTTTGTTTTCGGGCTAGCTGGTGACACCTGCACAGATCTGAGCAGCAGGGGACACCTGGGGCTAGGAAGTCTGGTTGCCATGGTAACTGAGTATTAACCAGCACCGTGACAAAGTGCAGTGGACGGAGGGTCGCTGTGTGGGTGTGCAGGTTACAGAGGTCACTTCCTATTCCCTGCAACGCCCAAGGACATCCTCACAACATAGATTAACAATTTTCTAAATGATTCATAATTGGGAGCATGCAGTTTAAAATGATTTTATTTGAAGCATGAAGCCTTTAACCGACTCTTCCAAAAGTATCCACTTGCTAGAAAATTCACTCCTGTTCACGATTTGTTCACTACTGGACTTAAATCCTGCCTCCGAAATGTGGAGTCCCCGGCTTGCCTCTCCTTTCAGAAACCAGGCTTTGTCTCCTGGACTAACAGCCAGAGCAGAGCCTCTCGGGCCGCATTCCCCTACTCGGTTCATGCTGGTTCTAGGGGATTCTTGGGGGAGACCCACCTCCAACCAGGCCAGGGCTGGGGGAGGCAAGAGTGTGGGCCTATCTCTGGGGTGAGGCTGGCATCAGTACCGCCAGCCCGAGGACAAAGGACTGTCCCCAGTCTGTCCCCTTAGGGCAAGGTCGGTCAGCTCTACAAGCCATTCCGATGGCCTAAAGGGGTCATCAAGGCCAGGCCCCTCAAACGGTGTCCTTTCCTGCAGACACGTGACACATGCTGGCTGTGGCTGGTTGCCACGGCAGGGGGATATTAGCAGGGGTGAAGGCGTTGGTACCCGTGAAAGACATGGTAACCCCAGAACCGTGTGGGGCACTCTGTCACCCCCACACCATGGAAAGGGTCCCTTGCGTCGCCGTGGCCCACAGCCCTCTGGTGCCACAGCCGGACTGTGCACAGCGGACTGGTGGGCTGGTTCATCACTCCCCACCCTGGCGGAGGACCTCGAAGGTGGAGAACGCGGCGTGGAAGAGCTGTGCGTGCTCTCTGGGTGCCGCTGGGAGCCCCGGGCGGCGCCGTGGGGGGGGAGGGCGCCGTGCAGGAGTGACAGCCCGTCAGAGGGGAGGCGTCTCTCTGCCTCTTCCCAGTTTCTAACCCGAGGCTAATGGGTTTCCTGCCCCTCCTGTGGATGGCGGCTGTCACTCTTGAAGGATCTGTAGGTGCCACGCTTCAGTATTCTAAGTAGCTGTAATAAATTTCAGGAAGGTGACGAGCCCTCGCTTGGTACCGTCTCTGCCAGCGGCCGTCTGCAGTTTGCACCTCGACCAGGTCTTTCTCCAGGCTCAGAAGCAGCTGCGCTTGTGCCTCATGGGACCTCAACTCCGGATGACCTCCTCAGAGGCCTGGTGCAGGCCTCTGAACTGCCCTGGCCCCACAAGCCCCTCACCAGCCAGAGCACGTCTGCTTCCCACCACGAGCAGGCAAGACCCGGAGAGGCAGCCAGGGTCCCCCACCCCCGTGCCGTTGGCCTCAAGGCGCCATGCCTTTGGCTGCTCCCGGGTCTGCAGGCACAGGTTGGGCCTGTGGGCGCTGGGTTCTCTGGGTGTTTAACAGAAGAGCACCTTCACTCTCCACATGTCCCCAAGTAGGGCAGAAAGCTCGGTGCCACTGGTATGCTGGTTTTATTTCGAGAGCAGGTCCCTGAGGTGAGCCAGAGGCGCGGGACGCGGGGCCACAGACTGAACCCCTGTGCTTCTGCATGTGCTGAGGGTCCGCGTTCAGCACGTGCCCTGGGGTCTTTCCTCAGGCTCCCCGCAGTGGCCTGGCAGACAAGGGCGTGTGCCCCACCAGTGTGAAATGCTAGCTCGGTGGCACCAGCCAAGAGAGCAGTGCCCACCGGCCCCGGCCCCACAAGCCGCCCACTGACTGCAGGGCTCAGGGCTGTGGCTGCCCTCTGACCTGAAGGATGTGAACAGTGGTGGTTGGCCCCAAGCTCTGGGCAGAGCTACATCGGGGTTCCTGGTCCCAGCAGCAGCACCGGGGGGTTGACCCTGCAGCCTCTCTTGAGTGTGGTCCAGCCCTGGTCCCACTGCCTATCTGGTGACATGGCCAAAGAGCTAACATAGCTTGGGAGCTGCCTGCCGGCTGACAGATGCTCCGGTAGTCACTGTCCAAGTGTCAGGGTCAAGAGTGCTGACCCCATTTCTCTGAGCTTCAGGACTTCCCCCCCCAGTTCACGTGGAAGCTTCCCAAATGTGGCCTATTCACCGCTTGTCTACACTATTGCAAATAAGCCAGTAGGTTTCTGGAAGTGGCCATTCCAGAAACAGGCAGCTCCCTGGACCTCAGGCTTTGTGGCTTCCTAGAGGACGTCAACTAGCCATCCCCCCAGAGCCGTGTGGGACCACACATCGGCAGCACCCCTGAGAGACACCCGAGGGGTCGGAGCCTTCTAGGGTCACCATGGAAGCGAAATGTTTTTCTTAAAGATTTTATTTATTTGTGAGAGAGAGAAAGAGAGAGTTGTGGGGGGTGCAGCAGAAGAAACAGAATCCCAAACGGACTCTGTGCCGGCTCCACCCCACGACCTGAGCTGGTAACGTGAGCCCAAGTTGAGTCAGACGCCGCCCAGCCGACTGAGCCCCATAAGCGGGCATTGGCATAGCAGTGCAGGAGCCAGTCTGCAGTCTCCCGTCCGGAAAAGGGTCTGAGTACAGGTGGAGGAGGCGCAGGCGCCCTCCCCGAGGGACTTGAAGCTGCGGTGAGGCCGCCGTGGAGTCCGCGGGTGGCGTTCAGCGCTTGCGGCGGGGAGCCGTGTGTTGTGGGGCCCCGGCAAGCGTGGGCTGGCCGTCCTCTGCACCTGGCCACGGGGCTGTGGGAAGCCAGCCGTCCAGGCATCTGGTTCTGGGGACGCCTGCCCACCACACTGGGTGAGAACAGTGCTGCTCCTTGTGCCGCAACCCAGTCTGCTTGGCCTTGACAGGATCTGCAGGAGCAGGGGGCTCTGCCAGCGACATTTTCCATCCCAGCGGTGTTGGCGAGTGCTCATGGCCCAGGAGCCAGCAGCCAGTGACCTGGTGGCTCCAGCCGGCTGGGAGGGGTTGGCGAGGGCCTTAGGTGTCTCCACTGTCCCCGAACTCGCCAGCAGGGTAAGGAAGGTTCCAGCAGGTTCACAGGAAGCAGGAGGGCGGCTGACCCCTGCCAGTCCACGTGAGTCCCCGAGGTGGCTGTGTATCCCTCGCCCGCCCCATCACCCGCTTGCCGGCACTTGAGTGGGTCTCTGGGCTCCGCCATTTGCACATCACTTTGACTGGTGTCATTCAAACAACGTGTTAAAATTCCGCTCGGCACATCTGTGTGAAGTGCGGCGGCAATTAGAGAAGGCGGGCCTGTGCTCTGGGGAACGCTCTGCACCCGCGCCAGCGGCTCCGAGTCTGCCAGGGCTTTCCTGTGAGTGTGGGCAGCACCAGCCTTGTACTGGGGGCCGAGCAAACGTGCCCATGACCATGGGGTTCTGGGCGGGCGCCCCACCTGCCCGTCCGTCTCTGTGGCTTGCCAGGTTCTGCCCAGAAGGCCCCGCACCTGCCTGCTCGCTGGGCCACTGCCCCAAACTGCTGCTCCGTGCCGCGGGGCCTCCCGGCTCCCTCGCACTCTCGGCGCGTGGGCGGAGGGCCCGGAGCGGGCGGCAGGCCTCAGAGGTCTCTCCACGAGCAGAAGCGCCCCCTGGGAAGCAGCCGCAGCGCCCGGTCACTTCCGCCTTCTGTGGCATCCCCGGGGCAGTAGGGACATGGCTTGGGAAACAGTCCACGTGAAGCGAGCCCGAGGTTGACGACAGCCCTCTCTCAACACAAGACTGGAGAAACTGTCACAAGGAACAAAGTCTATTTCTTCTGCTTGAGACAAGAAAGGGAGTTTGAAGCAAGTTGTAAAGCAAACTCTTCCAGCGACGTGAACGAGAAGGGAACCTTGACCCTGGGTGCTCTGTGTCCGGAATCCCCAAAACAGACTAAGTGCTGAGGCTTCCTGCCTTTTTCCTCTTGGAGTTCGGACAGGAGTCAGGTCTCCCAGCACTTAGTCACGGCTGGTGGACGCCACTCACTGGGTCTCCACAGAACGGGGCATGAGTGCCCCTTCCTGGACACAGCCCCCACCTCACGTCCCAGCTCCTGAAGGCGCCCCCTCCCCCGCACTGCCCAGGCTTCTGCCTGCTTCTGGAAGCCCCTCTGGATGGGTGCAGGGTGCATGCTGGCAGCCCCAGAGTCCCCAGCACAGGTACCAGGCACTGCCTCACAGCAAACCGTCCTCTCCTACAGAGGAGCGGGTTTGGAACTGGGACTTCAGAAATTCCCGAAGACATGAGAGTAAGCGGGTCCCCCACTTTGTTATGAAAAGTGTCAAACTGCAGAGTTTCAAAGAGGGGGTGCGGTGAGACCCGTAAACCCACCACCTGGGCCACACTGGGCATCCGCTCTGCAAACGTCAACCTGTCCCACGCTGTAACCTTCTGTGCATGTCAACCCGAGTTGCAGACCCCAAGAGCTGTCTGTCCAGCCGTAAAACTCAGGTTCAGAACTCAGTTAAGTTTGTCTGTTGGCTGTTTTGTTTTGTTGCAGGAAGAAATTTACAGTGAAGTACACATTCAGCTGTCTCTGATGAGTCTTGGCCCAGGCACCCCCTGCCCCTCACCCCCGCCAGTGTCACCCTGGAGGCTAGGTGTCCATTTCTCCTGTATCCGTTCCGCTCATTCTTGAGCGTTCTGTGAATGGGACCGTAGCGCACGGACCTTGTGTAAAGTAGCTTTCATGCTGCACAAGGTTTTGAGCAAAGTGAGCTCCTAAGGGGCATGGGCAGCACACAGAAAGGCCAAGGGATGGCAGCCTGAGATCTGCTTCAGGTCCCAGCTCTGGGCATGCTTGTGAGAACGTGGAGCTGCTCCCACTGCCGTGTGCACTGCTTGCTGCGTTTCTCGGCAGCTTCCGGCTCGCACCCTTGCATCCCGAGGTGGAGCTGGGGCCCCTGACGCCGGACCTGTGTCTCCCTCTGGCTTCCCCCACCCTAGCGCAGACCGAGCAGACCCTCCCATCAGGATGTCTGGCCCTACACATCGTCACACCACCTGTTTGGTTTGGGGACCATGTAAGTTCAACTGAGTTTGGTGACTTGCTGCTCTGGAGAATGGCTGGTGCTAACGTGGCCCTTTGTGTTCTTCCTGTCCTCGTTGCAGGATGGGAGTCCCAGCTTCTGGAAACAGGATTCCTGGGGATCTTCCTGTGCCCTCTTTGGAGTCTGTCTCGACTGCCCACGGGGACCCCCCCATCCCAGATTGTGCTGTGGGGCTTTCGATGGCTGATTTTCAGAATCATGCTTGGAGCAGTAAGTAGAACTCTCATTTACTATGTTTCGGGGGAATGCGTCGCAAAGGAGCCATCCCTCACCACCCTCTTGGCTGGGCGGTGCCTGCTGGGCCCCTCCTGCCGCTCTCCATGTTCTCTGGCTGCTCTCCGTGCTCTCTGGCCTACCGTGAGCCCTTGAGATGCCCCCGGCCCTTTGCATGAGCACTCTCTGTGAACGTGTCCCAACCCTGAACCCGCTGCACAAGGGAGACTCACAGAAGAGTCCCCTGGCAGCTGCCCCTCTCCCCACCAGCCCTCCTGCTGGTTCCTGGGACTGGTTTAAGCCAGTAAGGACAGGGACAAAGCGAGACGTGCTAGAGGATTCGTGTCCCTCGGTGCCGTGGTTCTTGGTCCTGTTGCCTTAGGGAACGAAGAGGTCGACCAGACCCAGAGTGGTGGGTAGCAAAGCCACGTTCTCGAGCGAGAGTGTAAAGCTTCTGGAGAGGGCAGGGGCCGGGCTTGGAAGGGGTGCCCTGTGAGCTTCCAACGTGGGGGTTTTACAAACACTCTCAAGGAGCTATCGTAAGCCTCCTGAGACTGGGCCCGTGGGTTGGCCACTACGGTGTGACGGCTCTGACCACGTACTCGTCTGCCTCTTATTGTTCACGTGGTGGTGCTCTTAGGACCGGACATTTGGAGGCTAAGTGATAGTGGCCAGTGTTTTATGGGTCACCGTTTTCTTTTGGGACGTCCTGCGAAAGTCCCCCCTGCAGAGGCTGCAGATAGCAAGCTTTCGTGTCTCATGCACGCGATCGAACGGGATGCTAGTACACTTTCGTCTCAGCTGGCCCGGCTTCTTGGCTTCATGTTGGGGCCCCTGGTCCTGACTACATACGTGTCTGATGAGCTCCTAATAGCAAGGCTCACAGTCCCCGTGTCACCCCAAAGCAGCCACGCCGGCTTCCTCCTGTCTGCGCCTGCTGAGTGCCATCTGCAGACACGTCGCTCTCCAGGGAGTGTCTCCCACAGGCCAGGCGAGTGGGCAGCACTGTCCGACCGCTGTGGCTGCTCGGCGCATGGCCATGGCTGCCTGCCGCGGAGTCTCGGCTCACACCCTCTCACCAGGCCCCGGGCCTGGACGTCCCTGCCACCAACTTCCTCAGGGCCTTTGTAGGTGCACGCGTCTGCCTCCCGTCACCTTTCCCATTTCCAGAAACGCTCTCTGAACCGTAGAATCAGGAGTGACATGTTTCCTTCTGACCCCCAACTGACGAGGCACGGAGCCTGGCAAATTGTGTTCACTTGCTCTAGCACTTCTCTCCTTTGGTAACGAGATCTGGGTTTTTATCCTACAACACTAACTTCTTTCGTACCGGACACCTTGTCATTCAGGTCTGGGAAGTACCTGTTTGCTTGAAGTCTCCCCAGGGGCCGGGACCGGGGGCCAGCATGAACCCACAGACAGCCTGCTTCTGCCGTGCCCGAAACAGCAGCCCCCCCGCCCGTGTCCCCTGCAGTCCAGATGGCCCACAGTCCCCCCACCCCGTCCCCCGCAACTGACACTGGCTGTGTGCCCTGCATCCCCAGTAGGCAGCCTCTCACTCAGTCCGGGGCAGGGTCCGTGTGTCCTGTCTCTGACTCAGGCATGTCCAGCCAGTTCTCCAAGGAGCTGCCTTCTCCCCCACTGTGTACTTAGTGAGCGTGGTGTGGTGCACTCCCAGGGGATTCTGTGGTTGCCCTCGACAGACGCTTTGTACGTGGGAGTGTGTCCACCTCCCCTCTGCTCCGCCCAGCGGCCGTACACCCCTCTGGGGCTGCCAGTCATCGGATGCCCTCGCTCCCCAGGTCTGCGTGGCCAGCAGGAGTCTGTCTTACTGCCGCATCGCCCTCAAATGCTGAGCAGGGCCCACTCTTGCTGGCGATGGGTGGTTCCTGAGCAGCACAGGTGTCTGTGGGCACAGAGGGCCCCGACTGCTTATGGGACCACCAGGAGCCTGTGCTTACGTGTTTCTGACACCCTCCAGGATGCCAAAGCAGCTTCGTGCTGGTGTGGCGGCCGCCTGTGGTCTGCTGATGCCGCACCCGGGGCTCTCGAGAGCGGCCAGAGTACAGAAGCGGGGTGCTCTGCCTGGGACCTGGGTGCCCGTGCGGGAAGCCACAGGAGCATGCGTCTGGCTATGGTGTAGCCGGGAGGTGCTCAGCCCCGCGCAGGCGTGCGCGGCTGCAGGTGCTGGGAGCAGCCCTGTGGAGCCACGAAGGGTACGTTCTCTAGACTCCATGTCCACGTCACTACCAGGACGGCCAGCCTCCTTTTCACTGTTCCTTTTCCGCCACTGAGAAGTTCCCGGCTGCGTCTCGTAGGACACAGTTAGTAGTGGGCTGAGGCTCCGTGCACATCTCCCACCTCATCTTGATTTTCTACTCAGCTGCCTTTAAAGATGACAGCATGGTGCTCGGTTCGGCAGCACATATACTAAAGATGATAGCGTGCGCAGTTTCCTTCGCCGCGGGGGACCTGCCTGGGGCAGCAGTTTCATCAGGTGGGGGGCGGGAAGCCAAGGGCCCAATGGGAGCACAGCCAGGGTCGGGGCGCGGGGCACGGGGCGGCGGAGCTGTCAGGATGCTGGGCGCAGGGCTTGTGATACCGGGAGGGGAGTGGCCCCCACGGGGCCTGCCGGCACCCCCAAGCACCTTCCATGGCATCGTGACTGACGGCTAACCCCAGCTGCGCAGGAGTTACTGGGAAGAGGAGCCGTTCGTGCTTCTGTCGGTGCACTGGGTGCTTGTCTTCCTTTGTGGGAACGGAAGCAGAGAATGCATGGGACGGGAGAGCGGCAGCCTGCACAGCGCCTGCTGCTTAGGAAGTGACAGGGTGTGGAGGCCGCCAAGGACGGGGCTGCCAGCAGCTGGGAGCCCCGGGCCCTGGCCTGTGCCGATCTGGAGCCTTGGACACGGAGGCTGCGGTGACGGTGTCTTCCGCAGCGCTTCCGCTGTGCTGAGAGCTCAGGCCTCCCACGGTTGGGCGGCACAACCTCCCCTTCTCAGGGCTCCCACGTGTTCATGCCACGTGGGGCCGTGGAGGAGCGGTGGCAGTGGGCTGCCCGGCTCTCCCTACACAGCTGGAGATGACCCAGGGTGTTGTGCGGCCCGCATCACACCGGACAGCAGACAGTGGGGCTGGGGGAAACAGCCGGCGCCCGTTGGCTCTGCTCCACCTCACGTCCTGCTGGACTTTGGGGGCAAGGTACAGGAAGGAGGGCGCTGGGCACAGAAGGAGCCCCAAGGAGAACACGGCCCGTTGCTGTTGGAGACCTGCGACAGTGCCCAGCTCTGATCTGACCAGGAGAACCCAAGGCCGTGCAAACCCTGACCGGAGGACAGTCTTCAGAGTTACTCCCCAGCACTCTGCAGGGCTGAGGTCATGGAGTGCAGGGCATGGCTCCGCCCGGGGAGCACAGCCACTCAGCCTGCGTGCTGGATGGCCCTGGCACAGGGGAGGACTTCTGGGGGGAACTGGTAACATCGGGCAGCGTGGGGAGGTTCTGGCGTGAAATGAACGTGACAGGTGCGCAGGGCCTCCGTGCCGTGTACACAGCTTTCCCGGGCGCTGGGGTGTTCTCGAAGTAAAAGGTAAACAGCTTACATACTTGTCGTGTATGGAGGGGACAGTCCGAGAAGACACTCCGCTCTCTCAGACGTGAATTACCAACAGACAGAAGAAACAAAAACTCTGCGAAATGTCAGGAACAGCGCACCTTTCCAACTGCGTAACTACGGGCCCAGAAGCCCTCGCCAACGCATTCTCTCAACATTTACGGCAGGAAGTGTGTAAACTCGGCGCCGTGCATCCAGAGAGCGGAGAGGAAAGCCTTCCCAGCTCAGGTGTGTGAAACACGGAGGGCAAGGGCGTTTCAAGAAAAGAACGTTCCGGAGCGCTAATCTTCAGGAGCACCAACAACGTTTTGACCCGTTAGCAAACGGAAATCACCGGCACACACTTTTTGCCAAAGGAGGAGTCCCCCAGACCAAGAAAGACCGGCATCTTCACCCAGGTGCCGGGGGGTGTGGTTCTCTGCAGAGGGCCAGCGAGCCGCGCACAGGCACACATCGGAGAGGCACACATCGGAGAGGCGCTGAGAGCAGTACCCTGAAGTCACACGTCCTGAGGGTAACAGGGTGTGTCTGCAGTTTGCAACGGGCCCAGGTTTCTTAGAACACGGAGGACGTTAGCATAAAAGACAAAAACAGGTGAGTGGGACTCCGTTGGGATAAAAACCCTCTGCTCCTGGCGGATGCCAGTGGCAGACCAGGAGAGCGTGTGGTGGGTCAGTGAAGAATGCATAAAACCCAGTAACAAGGATCACTCGGCAGAAAAAGGGGATGGTTTTATCAGGTAGTTTACCAAGACCCGTAGATGGTCGCTGCCAGCACCTGAAACCCCACTCAGCCTCACTGGCCACCGCAGGAAGAACTGGACAGACAGATGGCAAGCATCCCAGCTAGGGCCGCCCCAACTACCACCGGCTGAGCGGCTTCAACAGCCTAGACTTCCTCATGCCTCTGGAGGCTGGCAGCTGAAGACCAACGTTCTGGGGACTTCCGTGCCCAGTGGGGATGCTTCCTGGCTCATGGACGGCCGCTCTCTGCTGCGTCTTCTGCTGGCCAAGGGGCAAGCCCCCGTGTCTCTACTGTGTGTGCCTATCCTGTCAGGCCGGGATCCCAGCCTCCGGCCTCTCTGACACTTAGCTCTTTCCTCAGTCTAAATATGGCCACACGGGGGGCTGAGGCTTCAGCCTGCAGACTGGGGAGGACAACTCGAGTGGGTGGGAGCAGCTAGGCCATTACCTACAAAGTTGGCCTCCTCTTCGCTGTTGTGTTCCCACCCCAGGGGGACGGAGCCAGGGGAGCCGGAAATGCGCTGCCTATAGCCTCCCCCGGCACCAGGAGCTAGAAACCAAGCTTGGCCCGTGAGCGGAAGCATGAGGACCAACCTTGCTGACTCCCCAGAATGGAACACAGAGGACCACGCCATCTCGCAGGTGGCGTGCTGGGGGAGAGAAGTCAGACACACTGTCCAGGTCCTTGTGCAGGGCCTTCCAGAACAGCAGGGCCAGCACGTGGCCATAGCCAATGTTCTGAGAAATGTTTCTGTTTTGTTAGAAGATGTTACACTTCTCCAGGATTTGGCGGGGGGACTCCTGGGGGGGGTGGGCGGACACTCAGAGTGTCTCCTGTGCTGATGGGGTAGGGGAGCTGCAGGCTTCCTGGTAGGACAAATCATTTTTTGAAACTTAACGAGGTGAACAGCGGTGGGGGAAGCAGCGGGGGAGATGGCGGCGGGCCCCCATGTTGAGCAGAGATCTCTGTGTTTGCGGGCAGGGCTAGAGACAGACAACACGGCAGTTTCTCCTTGCCATGCCTCTGCTGAGTGCCAGAGAGAATCGTGTGCCCTGCACTCCTGTAGGACCACCAGCTCAGCTGGAAGCTTCAGCTTGAGACAGTACCACAGGACCGGCTTCCTTGCCAACTCTGGGCACAACTGCAGGCATGGGCCGTGTGGGGTGGGACACCCTGATTTGTCTCCTGTCCTTAGCGCCACCAACAGGGAGGTTCCACGATGCCCCAAACCCTCCGCTCCTGTTGACGAGCTACACTCCGGCAGCTCCCTCCATGTGGCTGCGAGCTGACCTGCTGGGGGCTTCTCCAGGGAGCAGGGCTCCTTCACGCTGCTGAGCCGGGAGCGGCCGTGTGGTACAGACCACCCCCAGGCCCCCTCCCTTGGAGCCATGGCACAGGTCCACTCCGCGGGTTCCCCTGTGCCCTCCCGCTGGAATGGGGCAGACACGTCCCAGGTGCATCTCTGGAAAAGCTCTGGAACCTTTCTTGCCTGTTTCAGCTCAGTTTTCTCTTTTAGCTGCATAGATTTCAACCATATTAGTGTGGAGAATCTTTTTCATTTGCAGAAAATGGCAAAGAGCGTGGGTGTCTGACTCACTGTATTTAAGGTAATAGTTTGCCCTTAATTATGCTTTAAAAAGGTTTTCACTTTGTTCTCAAATCTCTGCTTTTGTCAAGACAGAAACGCCTCCGTGTTTGTAGCTCCATTGAGACTGGCCAGTTTCAGCGGGGGCAAGCGGTCACGTGCGCAGCCAGCATCCGAAGCCCGAGTGCTTTGCATCTGGTGCCTCCGTGCCCCGAGTCAGACCAGGCCGCAGGCTTCCACGTGGCTTCAGAGCCACGGCTGTCCTGGCCCCTTGCTGTGCCAAGGGCTGAGCCCTCCATTGCTGGAGCCCTGGCAAGCGAGCAGGACGGCAGTGAGGGGAGGCAGGAATTGGTTTCTGTCTGGACAGCCAAGACCATCTTCTTCATGGCCCACCTTCCGCTCAGTGCCTGTCTGGCTGTGCACCTGGTCTTGGTTTGCGGCCATAGGCAGGCGCTTGACAACTCGTCCCGTGAGAACCATGCAGGGGGCTCGCTGGCCCACGAGGAGGAGGAGCGTGTGCGGATCAGGCCAGGGCAGGGGAGGAGCGCTGCAGCACACCTCAGCGCAGGCAGATAAGGACAGTCAGGGCACCATGAGATCGCCCTTGTGGGGGCGCAGCAGCCTCTGTGGGCTTGGGCTCCGTTGGTCCGCGCGGCTTCCGTGTTTCTGCTCTCTCTGCGGTTCTTCCGGAACGGCGTGTCGCGCTTCTCCTGACTGTGCGTCCTTTTTACTCTTGCTTCACATTAGCCAAGAAATGATACCCTTGGGGCGCCTGGGGCGCACTGTCAGTTTAGTGTCCGACTCTTGGTTGCGGCTCAGCCCATGGTCTTGGTATGAGCTCGAGCCCTGCAATCAGGCTCATGCTCCGCAGGGAGTCTGCTGGAGATTCTCTCTCCCCCCTCCGTCCCTCTTTGCCCCTCCACCTCTCCAAAAAAATGAATATCCTGAATTCTTAATGACCAAGTCACTGCTGAAGTAAGCCATTTGGTTCAGGAGCTGCGCATTCTGCGGTGGCTGAGCAGGTCACCTGCATATTCAGTGAATGGAGAGTGCGATGGTGGGAGGCAGGGGCCCGTGCCAGAGCCCCCAGACACCTGCCGGAAGCTGACAAGGCGTGAGCCTCCCCGTCCCATACGTGTGGAGCCCTGGGTGGCCTGCCAGGAAGAGATGCCAGTGTGTTCTCTGTGCGGCTCCGTCACGGGGTGACCGCAAAGCGCCTGTTCTGCTTGTGCTCACAGCTGTGTGCTGGCGACGGCTGCAGCGCCCACTGTGGGGCCCTCCCACTGCTCCACGTGTGTAGACTGTCCTGCAACCACCAGAGGAGGAAAAGAGCGAGGACTGTGCACCTGCATTTTTCAGGTCAGTATTCGGCAGAAGCAGGAGCCCCGGTTGGGCTGTGGCCACAGCCCCAGGAGAAGGTGCTGTCCTCAGCCCACAGGCGGGTGCGTCTGAGGCCCCTGCTGCGAGAGGCCACTGTCTGCAGCCTGACAGCCTAGATGAAATGGACACGTCCCGTCACACATGCACTTCCCAAAACCAAGGAGGAAACAGGAAACCTAAACTGCTCCGTGCCTATTAAATACATTGAATCTGTAAACAGAACTCCTTCCAGAGAGAGAAGTGTGGGCCAGACGGCTTCTCGAGCAGACGCCGGAGGAGGAAACGGTCGTACTCCTACCCAGACTGTGCTGGAACACTTGCCAGGTCGTTTCGTGACTGTGAAACCAGACTCGTGGCGGTCATTACAGAGCAGGAAGAGACCGGCATCCTCCTCCCCCAGGAGCAAAGCGCAGAAACCCTTAGCAAAACACCAGCAAATCAAATCCAGCACCCAAGAAAGGCGTGGTCTATCTCGGGAATGCAAGGCTGGTTTAACGTTTGAAAATCAGTGAGTGCAGCTCACTCCGGTAACAGAAGCCCAAGACAGGTGCGCACCACAGTTCAACGCCTCACCGTGATAGCTGGGGGGCCATCCTCCGGACACATCTGAAAGCCCGGCCAGCCCGTCCTGGCTGCTGGGGATAGGAGCACTCGCGGCAGCAGACCAGGCCACTGTCTGTCCTTGCCCACAGTCAGCGTTGTTAGAAGTCATGGTGCAGGAAAATAGGAGAAAGAAAGACAACGCATAAAGCTTGGAAGAAAAGTAATGACACTGTTGTTTACACACGTGATCAGAGAAGCAGAAAGCCTGGTGGCATCTGAAAACCAGCTCGTGAAACGAGTGCGTGAACTTGGCAAGGCTCAGGACACATGGTCAGCGTGAAGCCCGGCCGTACTTGGTGTGCCATGAAGGGATCATTCCAAGAGAAGATCCGGGAAGTACCATCTCCAGCTGCCACAAGAACCACCAGGGCCGCAAGGCAGCCTGTCTGCAGCTGTCTGAGGTGCGTGGGCGGCCGACGCCAGGACGTGCACCTGGCCTCACAGGCAGGAAGACACTGTCACCGCCATGTGTTGTGTCCACACGCGTGTGCAGATTCCAGGCCGTTCCTGTCACAGTGCCAGCAGGCTTTCTGGAGAAGTTAATATGCCGACGGTCAAGCATACACGGGAAAACAGAATTTTGGAAAAGAACAAAGCTGGGAGACATACTTCCTGGTTTCACAGCTTCACGTAAAACTTAAGTGTGGCACTGACCGAAGCTAGAGAAATGGACCACGTCTCTCCTGCCAGTGGACACTCAGCCAAGGGTCCCAGTTCAAGTCCATGGAAAAAGGAAAGCCCGTTTTTGCCGACAGAGCCGAGGGGAGATGGTGAGTCTGCAAGCAAGGACGCTTGGGTGTGGTTCCATCGCACCAACTCTCGTACGAGATGGACTGGATGGAAGTGCAGAAGCAGCTCTACCAAGTTCTAAAAGGCTCGGGAGAGCGCCTTGCGGCAGTAGCCCACACAGCAAGTCGGTCGTGGCCAGCCGAGGCGTGAGGTCACACACCAGGGCTTGGCTGACAAACACAGATGCCAGGAAATAAAGGTTCCCGAAGAGAATGCACCTGCACTTACCTTGGGGTAGGTGAAGACTCTCTGACAGAACACAGAATACAGTAACTATGAGAAAACAAAATGTTGCTAAACATACTTCATTGATACTAACATTTCTCTGATCAAAACACAGCATTGAGAAGAGAGGCAAAGAGTGCACAGACCCAACCAAAAACTGACATCTGGAACACACCGCAGGAGAAGGGCGGGCACCAGGCTTAAGCACACATGGAGGACGGACACCGGAGGAGTCTAGGCTGGGACCAGCACATCCCATGGGCGGGCACCTCGTGGGGCACGATGCTGGCTCGGGGATGGGATGCAGCCTCAGGGAGAGCGGTCGGCCAGCCCCCCTGCAAGCCAGCCTTGCACTCCTGCGGGTTTGCCGGCAGAACGGAGAGCCTGCGTCTACATGGGGGCGGGCACACACCGCACGTCTGTTCATGACAGGCACACCTCGGGACAACCATGGGTCCAGCGACACAGTGTAAATGGTGGTGCTGGGGGTGCATTCGTAAGAGGCTGTGTGTGGACGTCTGGGGACAGGCAGAGCTGGTGCTGGCTACAGCTGCCTCCCGCCCAGCAGGGCCTGGGCACGCCTGGGAAGGGGTCCCCAAGAACGTTTGCGGGAGGAGTGGCTGCATCCTGCACGGGTGACCTGACTATGCGGTTGTCAGGAAGCACGGGACATTCACGATGGGTGTTCTGTTTCATGTGGTCACTGAGCCCGTCATTCAGAGCGTGTCGTGGGTCTTCTTCTCCCACACAGGACTTGCTGGCAAAGGCAGCCCCAGCCCTGGGGGACCCCAGCCCAGAGACCACCAATGCCCAGCAGACGCCGAATGTGGGGCGTGGGCTCCGGGGCAGGTAGCGCACTCCTCTCTTTAGCCCAGCCCATTTGTGCCAGGGCCCCTCGAGGCTCCAACGCTGGCTGGCAGCAGGACAGTGTTTCCGGGTGCACGTGGAACATGGGCCCGTGTCTGCTCCGCACCAAAGCAGTTGCTCCCTCGGTGTCCAAGCCGTACCCCTTGGGAGACTCGCCCCACTTCTGTGAGAGGGAGAAGGGGCTGTGGCGAGGAAACCCCCCAGGCTGCACCTGCGTCGGCTCTTTCCTTGGGAGGTGAGTAATCTGGAGCTCTCTGGGAAGCAGTTCTGTGTCCGGGTGCCCCCCCTCCTGAGGGTCTGGGTCCCGACTGGCACTGAGGGGACAAGAGAGGTGCTGCCAGCCACCTCGAGCTTCTGACCATGGGTAGAAGTCAGGACTCTCCCTCGGACTCCCATTCCTCCAGTAAAACTGCGTCAAACATAATGGAGTAAGTGTCACATGCCCCCATGAAGGCGAGCCCCGCGTGGCTGTCACCGGGTCCTTGCCATCCTGTCCCGGGATCCCCGCTCTGAGAGGAGAGCACGTCCTCCAACCTGCCTCATCACGTTCGTGCAGACAGCAGAGCGAGGGGCCGGGAGGCCGGACCACACCCCCGCTCGGTCACGGCAGCGCTGTGACCTCTGGCCTCAGCTGCAGACCCCACTCATGGCCGCACGCTCGGTACCTCAGCTGCTGTCTGCCTCCGAACAGCCTGGGCCTAGATGGGCAGCGAGGCCTCGTGGCTCCTGAGCGCCTGCAGTGCTCCCAGCTGCTGCAGGCAGCCCCTCACGGGCCGGGGTGGAAGGAGACGACACCGTGAGTCACCCCCACACACACAACACTGTTTTCCCGGCACCTACCGGCCGTGCTGACTCCACCCTGCACGCTGGACCCCGGGGCGGCTCCTGCACCGCTGTCCCCGGGCCGGGAGAATGCCGGCAGCACCTGCCACGGCAGGAGACTGAAGGCGTGGGGTGCAGTGGGATGGCTCCGTCCCGAGAGGAGCCCAAGCGGTCCTGTGACCCCAGTGCAGAGCAACAGCTCGTGACCCTCACCCTCACGTACACTCAAGACGTAGAGGCCCCCACACGCCTGCGCAGCCCCCAGAGGAGAGGGATGGCGGGAAGCCCGAGTGGCGTCCCAGACGGCCAGGCCTGCCCGCAGGAAGAGTGGCGTATCCTTCTCAGCCCATGACCCCATTACTGTGTGCAGTCCAGGGTCATCGAGCCTTCTGGAACTCGGAGGGGAGAAGCCCCAGCGTGGCCCAGCCCCCCTGTTTGCAGAGGTTGGAGGCAGGGCTGCCCGTGGGAGAGCAGGATGCCGTACGCTCTCAGGATGGGGCTGCTGCAGACAGCTCCCTGCGCCTGGTGCCCCCACAGGCCTGGCAGCACAAGGAAACAGAGGTCCTTCCTGCGCCAAGGCCTTGGGCTGCCTGTGTCCAAATGGGGGTGTCAGAAGCATGTCCTCAGACCCGTGAACATCTGGAGAGGCCTGTCCACTTCCCTGGGCAGCTGCCTTTGTGCTTCTGCCTCCCCCTCACTGCGCCAGGCCTGAGGCTGCCCCGGCAGGCCTGGAATGTTCCAGTACCTCGCACCCTCCCTTCCCCAGAGAGCAGGCGTGGACAGCTGTGGTCACGTGGCTCTCTCTGGGTCTGGCCTGGTACTGGCTTGTCTGAGCCATTTTTTCAGAACTAATTTGGGGCTGAAAAAGGCTGACAGAAGTCTTTGTTCCTTTGACGCTCACTCAGGAAGGAAAAATCCGTGGAAAATCTGACATGTGCACTACAGGGAGAAGTCAGCGGATGGGGAGGAATATAATTACTCTCCGCTCCCGGAAGAATGTCTCAGATCTTTAAGTGTCTCGTATCAGCTTAGAACTTGAATGACATTTTAATTATTTTGTTTTTTTCTTCTCTGCCTGGTTCGAGTCTCTAAAGAAACCCACTCTTGGATTCCGAGGGGTGCGGGGAGCGGAGACCCGCTCACGGGGCTGTCGCGTGACAGCAGCTGCTCTCCCGCCCTGGGGGGACGCACTTGGTCTGGACCGCAGGCGTGCAGGTCTTCCTGCGTGTCCCACAGAGGGGCACCCAGGGGCTGTGTCTCCCACATTGCTATGCCCAAGCAAACCCAGTTCCCGGAAGGACAGGACTCCAGTCTCCAAATAGTACCACCCAGGTGCCTGGTGGCTACAGCTGGGTGAGGGGGCACAAGGGCACCCCCGAGGGGCCAGCTGGCCGGGGGGGCTGAGCACAGCGAGTGCACGACCTGGTCCGAGCAGCCGGTGGTCAGGGCTTGGGACGCTGGGGTTCTCGGAACTCTGGGACATAGGTTTGTGATCCGGCCGTTGGCAGCATGTTGAGCTCCTGCCGAGCTCCTGTGCGTGGCCAGAGCGTCATTTCTCAGGCTTCGGGGGCCCCAGGGGCTGCCACATGTCCCTGGGACTTCTTGTCACATCTTGTCCCTGCCTCTTTGAGTGTTGCTGTGTCCATGCCGCTCCCCACTCAACACCCGTGTTGCCCCGCAACACATCCTGTGGGCTCTGCGTCCCAACTCCTGGGTGGTCCTTCTGCCTGGATGGCCACAGGGCTGACACAGGACCGTCCTGTTCCCGCTAAGAGCCCTCACCACCCCAGGGTCCTTCCCTGCGTCGAGGTCCCATTTTACATGTCAGCAGCAGGGCCAGTACCCAGGTCTGCGTCCACTCAGCTTGGCATTGCCACGAGGCTGTGCTGCCCACGGGACTAAAGCCCATGGTCACGGGGCGCCCGTGAGAAGGCAGAGCTGAGGCTCCCGCAGTCATCCCTCCTGGTGGCCGTCCTCCCAGCCTCAGCCCTGGCCAGCTCTGTCCTTCCCCGAACCACACTGACATGGTGGCCCCGGCGCCCCTGGGCATCGTCCACCATGGCCTTTCCTGGTCTTCTCTGCTCCAGAGGCGCCAGTCTCAGGCGTCGCTCACCCCCGCTGCCTGGCGCGTCCGTGTCTGCTCCACGCTCCTCCAGCCCATCCTGCTTCTCCGTGGCTGCCCGCCCTCCTGCCGAGGAGCCCAGCGCCTCTTCTCTGCCCACGCCACCCCAACCAAGGCAGGCCCGCTCCCGTGCCGGGATGGGCCACTGCAGGGGAGTCTGCCGACGGGGCGGGCGGGTGAAGCTGGGCTTCGGCCAGAGCAGCAGCAGCTGTAAAAACCGGCATCACGAGAGAGCCCAGCCGCGTCCCACACTGGTTTCACGGGCCGCGTACCTCCTCGCCTCCTTGGAACCACGAGTCCACGTTTAGGCTCCCCAGTGGAGCTTCCAGTGCTGGCGGGGATGGCCTCTGACTTAGGAAGGGAGCCGTGAGTTCCCGAGAGGAAGTAGGGAGCAGGCATGGTGCTGGGGACCTCGGCCACAGACCATTCAGGAGACCCTCCTCCAGAGCGGCAGAGCCGTTCCCTGGACACTCGGGTCAGGCACCCGTTTTCCCTGCGTGCTGCGCAGAAGTGAGCCTCGGGCTGCCGGGAGGGGATCTGCAGGCCCCGAGCTTCTGAGTCGCTCGCCGCCCTCCTGAGACATGCAGCCCCCTTTCCTGGCTCCCTCGGCCTCTGGCATCTGTCCAGCCGTAGCTTTGCTTTCCTGTCCGCTTTCAAAGCCTCCGAAGTGCGATGGTGCTCAGAGAACCGGAGTTTCAGGAAAGCACAGAGGTCACCACGTTCACCCAAGGAAGCTGGTAGCTGGACGCATCGCATGCATGTTGGACTTGGCCATCGAGGGCCTGGCTGTGCTGTTGCTGCGGCCACTTATGTCTCTCCTGTTGCACATCTCAGGCAGGAGACGCCCTCCTGCCGCTCCCCTGAAGCCTCCTGGGTTGCACCTGCGGCCAGTTTGCACGCCCCCTGGGACCGCTGGCAGCCTCGGGAGTGGCTCACGCTTCTGTGTCTTGCCTTGGCAGGGCCTGATCAAGATCCGGGGGGACCAGTGCTGGCGGGACCTCACCTGCATGGACTTCCACTATGAGGTGAGCTGCATGGCGGCCGCGGACCCAGCTCCCTGTCCCTGCCTGCCCAGTCCAGGGGCACCGGCCCTCATACCGCAGGCGCAAGCCTCTCGGAGGCCACAGCTCAGTTCATGGAGGCCCCTCCTGTTTGCTCTCTTGGCAGGGCACAGGCAGGTCACACGGGCGCTTGTAGGACGTCCTGTGTGCTGGGCTGGCGGGGGTCTCCTGGCCCCCACGGCTGTGGTCCAGGGGTCCATTCTGGCTGTGGGCACTGGTCCCTCCACTGCTGCGTGTGGTCCTGCCCAGGTACCCCCTGCTCCTGGCATCGGGGCTGCCAGACATGCCTCCGACAGGAGTGCATAGTGGGGAGCTGCTCTGCCACATGTCCTACCCCCCAAATCAGGGCACATGGACATGGGAGGAGGTGCAAGTCCTGCTGTCCTCAGAGACCTATGGCCCTCTCCCCCACCTCAACCCCCAGCTTTAGGCAGTTGTCATCCCTGCCCCCCACTCCCTGGGACCCCACCCAGGTCCGAGCTCCTCCAGACATTCCTGTCCCTGCTGCCCGCTCACATGTTTGTGGGGGGCTGGGACCGTGTCTCCCCGTGAATGAATTAACACGAGGGCACTTGGGTCAGAGCGACCTCATCCACTCGTCCGTGGACACAGCAAATGCCTGTCACGGTGTCCTCTGCCCCTTGTCGGCCACAAAAACACTGGTGGTGCCTGGAGCGCCACCTGTCAGATGGGACACTTGCTCCGTCTCCCACTCACAGCTACGCAGCAGCTATCCTGTAAACGCTGCTGGGACCGCCCCACTCCTCCTGTGGCTTTTCAGTCCTTGGTGTGTCAGAGCTGCTGCCTCCCGAGTCCTGGGTGCATCTGCGGCCATGTCACCTGTGACCCAGCCTGGCAGCAGGGACGTCCTGCAGGGGTGTGTTTGGCGGGGAGATCAGACTGGAGATCTCGCCCTGTCCCACCAAACTCCCCTCCCCTCCTGCCCAAGGGCCCATGAGTCCCTCCCTTGGTTCCAGAGCCAACGCCCTGTGTGCTATGCCCGTGGCCTTGGGTGCAGCCGAGGGCACAGCTGGGGCTGCTGAGCCGCGGCCCCCACCAAGCACAGCGGAACCTTCCTCTAGAGTTCCCAAACCAGCCCCAGCACTGGAGGCTTCCATATGTCTCTCGGGCTGGTGAGTCCAACATTTAACTGTGACCCCGGGACACGGTTACAGCTGTTTTGTCCCGTAACTGGGGGAGGGTCTGGTAACCTGGAAGTAATTTGAATCAAGGTTGAAGTTACCATGAAAGCTATGAATGTTCACTTGGCAGAAGCCGTGACTCGGTTATCTCCGGTGGGTGGTGGGGAGGCCCTGGGCCTCTGTGCTCTGTGCCCCTGCGGTTTTACTGATGTTATAGGAAGAGTATATTTTTGTGTGTGTCCTGGGGACTGGGTGGGTCAGCGCTGGGGCCAGGAGGCAAATGCAGTCTGGTGTGTGCTCCTGGTGCAGCCCATGCCCTGCAGTCACTGGGAAGGGCAAGCCCCGCCAGACCAAGGCCAAGTCCATGAGATACAGGGACAGAGCATCAGGGTCAGTGACGGTCGCTGCTGCAAGTACTAGACTTGAGCACAGGTCCATGTCACTCCTGCTTTTCGTACAGACCTGTGCTGCCCGCCCTCCCGCAGCCACACTGGCTCACATGCTCCTAAGGAAGCGACCTCACAGCTTGACTCGGTTTCCCCCACTTGAGTAACAACCCTGAGGTTGTGATCAGATTCGTGGCCCGTATACTAGAGTGTGTGCTCAGGTAGGCTGCTCCATCGGCGTGACCGAGTACCCAAACAGGTGGGTGCTTTGCACGTGGTTTTCGGTTACTCCTTTCTGATTTAGTTCATCATTTTCAGAGACAGCGTGTGTCCACTCAGACCTGTGTCGTGGCCCAGAGCGTGGCCTCAGGGAGCACTGCCTTTGAGCCGACCACAGGAATGTCTCGTGCCGCATGACTGCTCCCAAAGTTGGGCTGCGGGCTCGGTGCCTCCCGGTCTCCTCCCCGCTGTCCGCTCGTCCTAGTACAGTTGAGAAGGGCCCAAAACGTGCAGCAGCAACTGTGGGCGCGTGGGCCCCAGCTATGGTGTCTGCTGCCCACGCGGTGGGTCTAGACACTCTGGTACAAGGCACCTAAGTGTCGGTGCCCTGGGGCCTCCTGGTGATCCCCAGTGGCCTTAAGAAACCACCTTCTGTCCCTGGTCTCGGTGCTTCCAAGGTCTGACAGCCGCCCCCGTGCGCCCTCGCCTCCAAAGTGTGCGTCTCACATGCCGCTGTGCTGGGTCTTGTCTTGGGGGTATGACAAATTCAGCCTTTTTTTTTTTTTTTTTAAGATTTTATTAGAGTGTGAGCAAGAGGGCGCACAGGCAGGGGAATGGGCAGCGGAGCAGGGAGCCAGCCATGGGGCTCGATCCCAGGATTCTGAGGTCACGACAAGCCGCCTGGGCAGCCCCGGGTTCTGCCTCGGAGTGCGTTTGGGCCGCCCGCACCAAGCTGCGCTTCGACCTGGTTTCCGACACCGTTGCTGGCTCCTTCTCCCGTCTGTCCTCCCGCATCGCCCACGGCTTCTCTCGGGTCACTCCATTCTCACCACGGCTCCTTGGCTTCCCTTGGCTCACGAGCGGGAACGTCAGGGTTCACAGCACGTCTCAGGTGTGTCACCGCGTACCTGTGAGTGACATGCTGCTCCAGTGAGCCCTGGGGACCGGTAGGGCTGTGGCCGCGATGCTCTCTCACTCTCCCTCCCAGCCCCCCGTGGCTGTGGTCACACAGTTCCCGTCCCAGAAACCGCGTGTCGCGGTGCTCCTGTGTTTGTCCACGGACTTGCCACTTCCAGGGCTGCTGCTCTGCGTCGACTGGACCCAGCCCGCCGTCCCCCCACTGCCTGCCGGACGCCCCTCATGTTGCTCACACGTGGGCTCGCTGCCGGCGGGCTCCACTCAGAAGGCCTCTCTCCTGCCTGCCTGGGTGGTGTGCAACAGGTACAGCACGCGGGGGCAGACCACACCCATCCCTCGAAGACAAGGGTGGGACCCGGCCTCTCCCCACCATCGGGCAGGAAGAGCCCCCGCAAAGCGGGGTGGTCGGCGGCAGCTCTTGGGGTGCCACCGCAGCTCACCCTGGTGTCCAGTCCTGCCCCACAGCACTGTGACTGCTCCTGTCCCATGGGCCCTGGGGCGCCCTGTCACATTCATAGCTCGCTCCTCCTCCTACATCTTGGGTGGGCCTTGGGTGGGCGGGGGCGGCGGCCACCGCTGGCTCTGCCTTGGCCTCTCACTCGGGACGGAGCCTTCAGCCCTGACATCTGGGGCCCCACCCGTCCCGAGGCCCGTGGGGAGCCGGCCGGCAGCTGTGTACAAACAGCATCCATCTCCGGGTTTTATCCTGAGACCCTCACCAGCCAGATGCCAGCGGTCCCCCCTCCTGCCGTCCGGGGGCCACCAGCAGGTGGATGCCTCTGGTATACGGGGAGGCCCCCCACCCCTCAAACATATGGGGACTAAGAATTCCCAGTGGCCTTTCTGTGGACACCTCAGTCCTGGGCTCAACAAGGGGCAGGGGTCCTGCAGCGGAGGGCTTGTGACTCAGTCTTCTGACGGAACAGAATGCAGGTGGCTTGACGATTTTCAGAAATTTGTTCTTCAGACAAGAATTACACATATACCCTTCCTGACTGAAGCCTCAAACACATAATTTACTATCCCCGAAATGGGAAAATGGCTGAAAAAGCCATTTCTGTCTCTTTCGGACTCACCACTGAGGCCTGGAAGGGAAGGTGTTGGAACAAGCATGAAGGAACGTTGCTTTCCCCAAACCCTACAACTGTTTTTATCACCCTTCGTGTTTTTCTTTTTTAAAAGTGTCTCTTCTTAAGGGAACCAGCTGTAAAGTGTTCCTGGGGTCAGGGCTGGCCGGCCGCCAACATCCAGGCTGTGCAGCACTTGGGCCACTTGGCCACAAGGGTGAGCGTGGCTGAGCTTCCTGCCAGAGGCAGCACTGGGCACCCCTTCCCCCGCTTTATGGGGTGTGATGTTCCAGACGCCGTTTCCAGGGTTTACAGCCAGATTCTACGACACAGTGGGGTTTTTCCCAGCTTCAGTGCAAACAAAAATAAAACTGTCCTGGGCTTGCAGGAGCAGGAAGGCCTCGGGACCCTCCCCGGCCCTGCAGAGAGGGCAGGTAGAGCTGACACCCCCTGCCCAGCAGACCGTAAACCCACAAGAGGAGCCCAGTCCCTGCACGGGCAGTGCAGGCACTGGAAGACAGAGCATCCCTGGAAGGAATTCCACGCCGCGGCTAGCGTCTGTCCCCAGGCATCAGCTGGCATTTCCACAGCACGGTGGGGCCCGGCTGCTCTGAGCTCACACCTGCCGACCCCGGCCCCACTGCTCCCCCAGCCGTGCAGCTGCTCCCTGCTGTGGTGGCAGGGATACTTCTGCTGAGCATGGCTTCTCGGCACTCCCTAGGCATGTGCTGACCAGAACTGGCAGTCGCTGCCCCACAGAGAGGATACGTTTGGGCTGGAGCCCTTCTCCGAACCCTGACCTGCCTCTGCAGTGCTCTCCGTCTGGGCTCCCGCCGCTACAGGCAGGACCCAGAGGCTGAAGCAGGTGCACTGCCGGGTCCCCTCCTCATCCCTGGTCCCAGGGGCCAGCCTGCAGAGGACGCAGTGAGCCCGCCCTGGTGGACAGAGCCTTGCAGCCCAAAGGTGGGGCCAGTGCCCAGAGGCCTCAGGGGCCGCTCAGCCTCACTCCCTGCCCCGGACAGTGTATCTCTTATGGCAAATGCTGAAGCCAAGTCGTGCTCTCTGCCCTGTCGCCACCCGCACCGCGGCCGGGCACCCTCCATGGGGAGGAAGTGTCGCAGGTGGGGGCCTCTGGCAGTTTCTCCCGGATTCAGAGAGGAGCATGGCTTCCCTCCCCAGGCTCCAAGCAAGCGCGGCGAGTTGTGTTTCTTTTTCTTTATACACGCATCCTACCCTCAGCCAGGCCTGCCATCCTGGAGGAGTCCTAGAAGGTCGGCCGTCACTAGGGCCCTCCTTGGGTGCGGGCGGCCCCACACCTCCAGAGACGCGGAAGTGACCCTGTGGTGCGTGCACTTCTGGGGCAGTGACTGCTCCGAAGGCAAAGGGAAACCCATCTTCTCCCTGCATCTGTGCTCGTTCCCCTCATGTGTGCACCCTATCACCACGGTGGCCTCGACAGTCATGTGTCTCAAGTGCTTTTCAGAAGCGCGCCAGCTGAAGACTCCGCAGAACGGGCACCAAGACCTTTGTCCTTTTCGGCCATCCGTGGGCCGTCCGTGTTGGAGGGCAGAGCACATGCGGCCGCCTGTCTGGAGACCCTGTGGGACAATGAACGGGAAGGCCGCGTCACAGGGACACGCGCTGCACTTACCCACCCACGAGCAGTGGCCGCCATGTGCCCATCTACCAAGTATCAGCCACATGTCGTTCCGTGGTTGCTGGGGACTCAGTGTGGCAGAAGCCTCAGGAGGGAGCAGATAGGGTTCAGAGGTCTCGTGGCAGGTGGGCCCCCCATGCTCACAGGTGGGAACAGGTGTCGGTGGCCAAGAGCCCCTGGGGTAGATGAGAAGAGACCGGTCTGCCTCCCTGTGCGGCAGAAATCCGCTCGGAACGCGGTGGGACGCACAGCCCTGTGAGCGAGACGGCGTGGGTGCGGCAGTGGAGACGCTGTCACTCGCCTTTTTCTCTACTTGCGCCCACGGAGGAGCCCAGAGACAGCAACCCCCACGCCCAGGCTGGGTGCCGGCTCCCAGCCTGCCCTAATGGGGACCAGGGCTCCTTGGGGAGAAGAGAGGCACCGGGGGCAGCAGCAGCAAGGGGTTCTGATGACCCTGGGGCATCTTTAGGGCCAGAAAGTCGGGAGTCTCTGGAAGGGCTGTGGACACATCAGAAGTGGCCGTGAAGAAAGCCCATGTGGCCACGTGAGCGCTGATAAACAGGCTGGAGGCACACTTGACCTTGCGGTGGAAAGCCAGCTCACAGAGGCAGAAGGAACACTGGCCCCGGAAGTCACCACTCAGTGGCCAAGGGAACCCCAGATTCTGGCGAAAAACGTCCCAGGATGCTGGAACACAGGAGGCTGCTTCTGTCTGCCTCACAGTGCCAGGCGGGACCCGACGGACACCCCTCAACCCAGAAGTCCCGGCACAAAGCACCATGCCACCCTGGGTCCGCCGGGACAGCCCTGTCACCCCTGCGGGCCTCCTGCCGAGAGCATGTGCCCCAGACCCGCCCTGAGGGACACGAGGCACATGGGCTTGGCTGTGTCCTGACGTTCCAATGAGAGGCTGGCGAGGTGCAGGACTACAGGCCACGTGGCCTGGGGCCGCCCTCACACCAGCCAGGCCCATGGGCGCAACGGCCCGTCGTGGTTGTGCTTGCCAAGTCACGGGAGCACTCGCCCTTCAACGCTCTGGTGCCGCGGGGCCCAGCTGCCCACCCACCGCCGCTCCTGTGGTGGGAAGCGGGAGAGCATGGGCGCGAAGTGTGCCATTCGGGGGTTTTCTTTCCTCTTCTGACTTTTCTCTAAGTCAGAAATTGTGTCCGAATGAAAAGTTAGCAAGGGAACGAACTGGATGGGACAGTGGCCCTTCCCTAGTGGCCGTCCTTCCCGGGGCCATCTCCAGCCCTGAGTGGTGGGCAGGGGCAGTCAGCCGAGGGCTGCCGTTCACGCGACTTTTTCCCGCAGCCTCTTACCTGATCCCGCCGCCCCACGTGTCCTGGCAGGAGGCTCCGTGCCCCGAGGGCAGCACCGGGCTGGCACACCTGGACCCGTGGCACAGGCACCTCCTTGTGTCCGGAGGGGAGGGGGGACACACACCCAGGGTAGGGGTAGGAGAGCCTGCAGCCGGGCCGAGCTGGGGAGCCGGGTGGGGCCAGCACAGGCCTCCAGGGGCAACGGCAGGGGCTGCACACCCGTGACGAGTAGACATCATTTTGTACCAGAACCATGTTGGAGTTTCAAAACTGGAACCAGGTCAGCCCAACTGCTGTTGCCCGTTGTCTCTGAGACCCCGACATTCCCCTCACTCAGATGGCGACGTCATGGCCACGATGGGCAGGCGTGGAGAGAAGTCCCAGGAGGAAGAATGGGGCACATGAGGGGCTTGTGCTCAGAGCCATAGTGGCGAGAAGAGGAACAAGGCCACTCACCTGGGCTGGGCTCCCCTACACCTGCTTTTGGACGCCCTGGGTTCCAGACCCGGGTGGGGGTGGCGGGTGAGCCGGGCCACACGCGGCTCCCGGAACCAGAGCGCTCTGGGTGGTGGTCTCCTCACGGATGGCTGCGTGTACCCACCCGGGCATCGGGCTTGGGTGGGAGGCTCCCAGCCTCGGCTGCTGCCAGGGCTCTGGGGGAAGACTGGGCCACTGCGGTCAGAGGTATAGGGCCTGTCAGCTGGGTCCTGGGGCGGCCAGCACCACGGCTGAGTCAACATGCAGGCCTCCCGGGATGCTCCCCCCCGCCCCCTCACACATGCTCGGGGGCTGTTCCCAGGAACACACACGCGGCCGGAACCCCCAGCTTCCACCGGCCTCCAAGCGGAAATTCCCACATGTGAGCACGGACCTGAAACCTGGGTTCCCCTAGTGCTCATCCCTTTGCTTCTGGGTCCCCAGGACACTCAGGGTGCCCCCCGGGGCCCGCGTCAGAATTAAAGGAGACCAGGCAGGGGGAGGGCGCCCATGATTCACACCCTAAAGCTGAGACACTTGGTTCTAGGTCTGATATCTTGGCCACAGGCATCTGAGCTGCCGGAGGAAGGTCCATGGGACTGGTCTCCCCTGAGCCTTTCCCAGCCAGGACGCTCTCCTGGGACAGCCAGTGGGCACAGAGTGGGCAGGGCCGGGCGGCGTGGTGGGGGTGTGCAGAGGTCCCCTGCGGGGTGGAGCTCCAGGCTTGGCTCACGGGCCTCCTTCTGTCCCCCAGACACAGCCAGTGCCCAACCCTATGGCCTACTTCCTGCACCAGTCCCCATGGTGGGTCCACCGCTTCGAGACCCTCAGCAACCACTTCCTCGAGCTCGTGGTGCCTTTCTTCCTCTTCCTCGGACGGCGAATGTGCACCCTCCACGGGGTCTTACAGATCCTGTTCCAGGTGAGCCCCCACCTGCATCATCCCTGTAACTGTCGCTGGGAGGACAGGCAGGTGGCCTGGGACGTGCTCCTCCCTTGCGTCCGGGAAGCCGTCTGTGGTGGGTTCTAGGGGCATCCTCCCACAGGGTCATCCCTCTCCTGGGTGAGCCGTCCAGCCCTCGTCAGTCAGGCTCCAAGGTAGAGGCTGGTGCTATGTTATGTCCACGTGGACCATGGTCCTGAGCCCTCGCCTGCCGCCCTGCCTCCCCCCAGCCGTCGGCCTCAGTGCCCGTGGCACCAAGCCCGCGCCCCCTGAGCAGTGCTTCCACTGCCGCCGTCTGGGGCCTCTACTCTCTGGGCCTCTCCTTTCCCTCAACTGGGGCATCTGATCATTGATTCCCAAGAAGAACTCCGTTGGGACTTGTAAATTCCTTGTAATTTATTTATTTGACAGAGACAGTGAGAGAGGAACACAAACGGGGGAGGGAAAGAGGCAGAAGCAAAGCTGAACTGGGAGCCTGACATGGGACTCGATCCCATGACCCCGGGGATCATGACCCGAGCAGAATGCAGACACCTAACAACTGAGCCACCCAGGTCTCCCGTTTCCTTGTAATTTAAATTCAGGCAGCCGACCTGGAGGTCATCATTAGCTTTGGAGACGGAGTGTCCAAAACTGGGATTCCAACTGCTCTGTCATAGCTGCTGTCCTTGCCGGGGGACAGCTCGCAGAGGGAAGGGCATGGGCGTGAGCGTTCTGGGAAGTGCGTGCCCCACCTCGCCTGCCCACAGGGAGAGCCAAGGGCCTTGGGCCGGGGAGGGCCCTCCCCCTCGGGCTTTGCCCCTCCCTGTGTCCCGTAGTTGGCTGATCTGTTGTTCCATCGGTGGAATTTCCGGGTGTTTCCAAGTCTTTGTGGTAACAGGTAAGGCTGGGGGCGGGGGGTGTGAAGGGAGGCCCGTGTCCAGGCGGGCGTGACTCCCGTGGTACCACTGTCGTAACTAGAGCAGCGAGTTGTGCAGACGGACCCCATACTCAGGAGGCCGCAAGGGAGCGCATGCGCTCCAAAATCTGAATGCGCTCGGGGGTAGACGTAGAAAGGCATGAACCACGTCCTGTTGCCAGTTTCCAGGAACGGCCAAGCACAACACAGAAGCAAACGCACGGGGTTAAGCAGGCATTCAGGGTGGGGGCGCCTTCCCCGAAATCGCTAGGTCTGCGGCATTTTGCAGTTTCTTGCTACGGTTGCAATGACATGGGCATAGGGATGCCCACTTCTCGTAAATGCGCCGTGACATACATTAAGTGCGTGTCCTGGGGTCTCACCGTCCCCTGCCCTCCAGCCCCGAACCCCTCGCTTTACCTCCTCCCTGTGCCACGTGTCCACCTTTGTCCTATTGTGTGGCCGAGGGCCTGACAGCGGGCGGCGGCGTGCAGAAAACACCGGCAGTGTCACGGGACTGCCTTCGGGTCCTCGACCACAAGGCTGGTCCCCGCAGCGGCTATGATGGGCACAGGAGCTCTGGTCCACACCGGGGTGTGTTCATACGAGGCACCTTGCTTTTTGACACTGTAAATGCCATCTTTAACTACAACATCTTCCTTTGTGCTACCCAAGCATGCCAATACCACGGATGCAGCCATCGTCACGCGTGCCAGCCTCTGCGCCGGACAGTCCCGGATAACCATGTGCTCGCCCCGTGGCAGTTCCTGGAGTGGCGGCACACCAGCAAGTCGAGCTCCCCGCGACTGCTTCCTGCGGCTCGGGCGGTCCGGGCCCTGCCCCCGTCCCAGTGCTTGGGCAGGCAGCGCCGGGCTCCTGCATGCTCTCGAGGGCCCCAGCAGGGAATGCTGGTGTGGGCCACCCTTCCCCAAGTCCCGTCAGTTTGTGGTTTCCTTGGGCTATTTTTAGTCACTGAATTAAACACGTGGTTCTCTCTGCACCTGCTGTGAGGAGGTCACTTCACACTCCCAAGTGGCCAACGTGGTCCATCACGGTTCACCTCCCAGGACGAACGCCTCTTCGGTCACCCTGCACACTGGGATGCGTCCCGGGGGCTGCCTGGCCGGCGTGGGTGTGCACCACGCATGGCCGTCGCTGCAGGCCGTGCAGCGGTGGCGGTGACCTACCTGGCTGTGCTCCCGGCAAGCAGGACAGAGGCAGGACTGTGGGGGGATGGGGACTCGGCCCCTGGGGCTGGCGGCTGGGCCACGCCCATTTCTTCTGAAGGCAGACTTAGCAGCAGACGTTGTCCTTGGGATGGGCGGCGTGTCAGAGCAGAGCGGCTTCCCTAACAGAGCAGCCGTCCCAGCCGGCATCTTTGGACTTTCACATCTTTGTGTTCCCTCGTCTTCCTTTCATTATTCTCAGCATCCGTCTTCTGACTCAGTGGTTACACACGTGCTTCCCGCGGGTGACGTGCTCCCTGCACGACTCCACGCCCAGATTTCCCCCCCATGCGGCTGCTGCGGCCACCCAAGAGCTCAGGCCCGGGCCTGCCACCTGCTATCATCCCCCGTGCTTCAACCGCTGTTGGAGTAACATTCTTGTTGTGGACGGTCACAGATCTGCAGAAAGACACAGCACAGAGCGTGGATGGTCCCAATGTCACCGTCACATGACACGGCAGTAGAGGACCCCCTATCCATGCCACGTGACACGTTGACTCAGGAGCCCAGACGGACAGCGGGATTACAAGTTCACTGCAGGGTCACGGGCACTGTGCATCCTCTGGGTTCGGACACATCTAGTGATAGGTGTCCGTCGCACTGTCAGTCAGAGTCCCTCCACCACCCTGACAGCCATCTGTGCTCCCAGACCCCTCCCCGCCTCAAGCCCAGGGCAGCCCCTGACACTTGGCCTTCTCCAGGGCATCCCGTGGCTGCAGGCGTCCGGGACACTTGCTCTCCAGACGTCCCCTCACTTAGCAGCACACGCTCGGGGGTCCTTGTTCTCCCGGCTGAAGCGCTCACTTCCACCGTGGAGCAACCCTCTGCAGTCCGGGCGCCACAGTTCACACATCAGCCAACCAGACTGGGCTCAAGGGCAGCGCTGCGGCTGGGCTGGTGAGCCCTGCACCCCCCCCCCAGGTAAGGGCCACCCGCCGGTAGGTGGGGGCGCAAGGGCCGCACGCCTGCCGCACCCACCCTGAGCCCTGTGCTCCCACGGTCCCAAGCCAGCAGAAGGCGACTCCGGGCTGGCTCAAGCGCCCCTGATGGGGTCCACCAGTGTGGGCACCACCTCGTGCCGGACCCTCCCCTGCTGTCCCAATTCCAAGGTAACTCGGACGATCCAGCCCTGCACAGCTGGGAGTGGGGCTCTGCGTGGCTTTGGGGTCACCGTGGTGACAGACAACTGCCTGGGGAGGGGACTAGGGGGTATTCATTAGCCCCCATCCACCTTGGCTGCGGACTGCTAGGGACCCTCTCCAATCTCTAAACCTGCCTGGGCCTGGGGGAAGCAGTGTCCACCTCCCGCTTTCTCTCCCCAAAACCTGACGGCCGGCTGTGACGAGTACCAAGGAGAAGCCAGTTGTCCTGTCACTTGAAAGAGTAAGTGAAGGAGGTCTGCTACCCTGGGGCAGACTCAGCTCTCCGACCTGGGACCCTCTGAGTGCCCTTGTCCACAGAGTATGTGGCAGGACTCCTGCTCCAGGCCGGCAACTGGTTAGCTGGACCCGGCTCAGCGGCAAGTCCGAACCCCAGCCCAGGCCACCAGTGTCCCCACAGCATGTGGAGGGGCTCAGGGCTCAAGAGTGGATGGCTCAGCCAGGAGCAGCCTCGGGGTTGGGCCATGACCCGGCCCTGGGGGCGGCTGCCCGGGTGGGTAACAGTGGACAGCGGGCGCCCCAGGAGCGCAGGGCGGGGCCCAAGCTGGACTTTGCTGGCCCGCAGCTCTGGACGTTATTCCAGAAGACCAGCTCAGGAGCTTGCCTTCTGTCCCCCAGAGACCTGGGGATCCCCTGGTCCAAGCATGTCCCAGGAGTCCTCGCCAGAGCCACGGTATCACTGTGGCTCTCCAGGGTCCAGTGCGCTGCCCAGCTCTCTGGAGCAGAGAGGATGGCCGGACAGCTGGTCTGCTGCCATCCCAGGCAGTCTGGGGCTCTGGTGTGGGCACAGCCTTGCGGCCGCAGCTTAATTCTGAGGAATCCCCGCGCTGTGCCAGGGGCCGGTCACTGGGGGGAGCAGTGTACAGAGTGGGGGGGTTATGCTCAGTCCTGACAGGCCACGCTTCTCCTGTGCCCAACAGTCCGAGGGAAACCTCCAGATCGGTTGTTTCCGCTCATTCCTCCGGGGGAGGGCTGAGGATGTGGACATGCTCCTCTCCTCCTACGCTCGGTTTACACAGCTGTTCCGGAGGGTTCTGCGAGGCCACAGGGCCGCTGTCCACTTGGAGAGGTGCACGTGAGACTCAATGGGAGAGCTGAACCGCCTGGGCCCAGACGCCCCCCGCCTTGTGACATTAAGCCTCGAGTCAGGGAGGGACCCTGGCAGGGGCAGCATCTGTGAGGGACAGGAGTGGGCACCCTCCCTAGTGGGACCAGGTACTCAGAGGCCAGAGGCTCCTGGTTGGAGCAGAGAGACCCGTCTCCGCCTCCCATCATGTCCTGCTCCTTCTACCCTCTGTGACTTTGGTCGGAGTCAGGAATGGGTCATGGTGAGGGTCATCACCAGGGCAACAGCCAGAGGGAGCTGCCTCCCCCGGCTCCTGAGCCACACGCCCAGAGCTGGGGTCCCAGGACACACAAAGTTGCCCATGAGCACGTGTGTCCCCTGGGACGCCTACGCTGTAAGGGAATAGAAAAGACGTCCAGAAGTTATTCACGCGCAGATGGGCTGTTCTTGACCTGTGCCCCTGCACGCAGCCCGGAGTCCGTGCGGAGAGGCCGCCGGCCGCTGTCCTCCAGTCCCTACACTCCTAACGCTTTTGCCACTGCGGTTCAGAGCCTGACCGCATTCTTGCAGCACGGCTGTGCCGTCTGTGCAGGGCCCCGCCACACTCCCCCGTGCTCACCATGTGACTCTGCCCCTCATCCCGCTGGTGGTGTCGTAGGTTATCTCTGATCTGTTCGTCACTGTCCTCAATCAGAATTCTGGGACATGATCTCTCGGTACTTTCTCTGCCATCCTCCCTTCCCGTGGCACCCGGTGTGTCTGTCGGGCATCCGGTCCCGTCACAGTCCGTGCTGCGGCTCAGAGGGCACCTCGCCTCCGGGCCCTGCCGTCCCCGTGCCCACTCACCTCATGTCTGGGTGGGAGCCGCTCCGTTGCTGGCAGGCCCGTGGCCGCTCTCGGAGTGTGTGTGGTTCTTTTCACACTTGTCGCATTTCTCCTGCTTGTGACAGCGTCTCATAAATCCACTCTCTCGTTCGTAGAGGCTGCTTGGACACGCTTATCCACCAGTTCCAGGTTTCCCCCCGCCTCCCATCTATTCTCCTGAGCCCTTCTCCTTGGCTCGCGGGTCCTCAGGCCCCGACGGGACGCCAGCTGCCATGGGCCGTGGGTGAGGGTGCGGACGCCGTGTCCTTCTCTGTGCTAAATCCCGCCCTGCCAAGCAGCTCTCCTACTCACGGGTCTAGCTCATGGTACCGGGCGGGTCTGACGGAGCCTCCGAGGAAGGGCTGGCTTAGCCTTCCTCGGGGCTGGGCCTGGCGGGGTCTTTGCTATGTGCCTGGCTTTCCCCTAGGTCTCCACCATGTTCTCTGGGAACTTCCACGTGCCTGGGACCCTGTGGCTGGCAGACGCAAGGGCACCCTGGCCGTCCCTGCGCTTACTGGCCTGCGTGCCTCCTTCCGGCACAGCGCCAGCCCGCCGCCTTGACCTCCCCGGCATCAAGCTCTGCCCTTCAAGGGTTCCTTCCCTGGTCCGAGGCCCGCTAAATGCCTCTAGGGAGAGCAGAAGCTGGCATGGATCTGTGTGGCTGCCTGGGCTCAAGCGTCGCCAGCCCTGTCCCCCGTCCAGCTGCAGCACTGCTCCCGCCTTCCAAGCCCTTGAGCCTTGAGAAGCCAGTCACCTTGGATGCAGAGTCAGACTGTTCCTGGAGAGCCACTGAGTGACGGCACAGAAGGGTCGTGGCTTTGGGACGCAGGGGCTCTCTCCACTTATCAAGGACGAAAGGGCATGGTCAGTGGTGGCCCACCAGCGACCGATGGCTCTGTGGGAGTCTTCAGAAACTCCCAAGTTCATGCCTGCTGGGCTCTTCTCCGCAGAAGTGGCAGGAAGGGTGTGCCCGAGTGTGGGATCAGATGGTTCCAGGGACACAGACAGGACGGAGATGCTGGAGGAAACGGGGCACCTCGGACAGGCTCCCTGGACTCTCCTCTGTCCCCATCCTCACCGCTGGGGGTTTGCACATGGAACTCAGGGAGGCCCGGTGCCTGGGCGGACAGGGCCCCGGGGCTCTGCTCCGTTCTTAGGGGAGCCAGACCCCACGGCTGCGTGCTGCTCTCTCTCCAGACGACACCTGCTGTGCCCACACCACGTGACCACCTGCGCTCCAAGCCGGGCTTTGTTCCAGAGGGGGGAGTGGGCGACCCCGCACGAGGGCAGCCCCGCAATGCCGCAGGACACCCCCTGCACTGTCCTCCCACTCACGTCCGAGGCCCGGCATCCACGGGCGACTGGCCCCGCGCCTTCCATGTTTCAGTCTAAATGTTTACATGGTCTTAACATCGACTTCATCCCAGGACACGAGGGGCCCTATGAGCTGGCAGGTCACTCTGCTGGGGCGTCCTGTATAAGGGCTGTCGGGAAGCCCCTGGGGCTGGTCGGCGGGTCTGCCCTCCCCTCAGCGGCAGGCGGCTTTGGGCCTGGGTTGCTATGGGCTCTCAGCATGGCCGCGAGGGGCCAGGGGGTGACGCCATGTCTCAGAGTGGCTGCCGGCTGGGCTCGTCGCGCCTGGAGAGGTTGGCCCCTGGCCACGTGGCTGCCGGGCCTTCTACTGGTGACGGTGGCCGTGTGTCCGGGCGGTCTGAGGGTTGCCGTGAGGGTTTGCCCAGACAGGCCCCTCGTGGCTTGAGGGGGTTGCTGATGGCCAGCAGCTCAACAGGGACTCTGAGGGGCAGGTGTGAGGGCCCCCACCTGCCTGGCGCCCCACCCGGCACAAGCACGGGCTTCGGGCCATGGGGGACGTAGGCAAGGTCACCATCTCAGAAGCCCTCAGGCCATACAGAGCAGTGGAGGGAGCTGCAGCCGCCACCTTCCCCTGTGGCCGCAGAGAGCTGCACGGAGACCGCCAGTGGTCGGCATCTTGACGGGGCCCCAGACAAACAGGACGTTTCCGTGAGCGTGCAGAGACCTGCCAGACTCGGCCAGAGCAGCCCAGACTCCTGAGAGGAGGAGGCAGAGCCGAGCTTCGGGGACACCTGCCTGCCTGGTCTCTTGCTCATGCAGCAAGGAGAGACTGGGGAGCTGAGAGGAGTGTGAGGGGCCGCCGGCCCGGGAAGACGAGCTGGGAAGTCAGGCCCCCGGGGAGGAGGCACAGGGATGTGGCTCGCAGGTGGCTCCGGCAGGAGCCCCAGGGCCCCACCTGGGGGAGAGACTGCGGCCCAGGGCTATTAGTGTTGCAGACAGTGAAGAATGAGAAATCATCGATTTGGGGGATCAGAACCAAGAACGCTGGGTTTCCAAATTAATCCTGGGAGAGCCGTGAATCCACACATCTCAGGTCACACCTTGTAAAATGCCATCGTAATCCATAAAACTGACACGACCCATCGAAAGCACGGCTCCTCCTGCCAGACCCTCATTAGGCTGGCGTCTGGGACCTCACATTCGTCCCTGATGGCCGGGATCAGGACCCGGCTGAGACGCAGGGCCAGTGGTTGGCCGTGGGTCGCCTCCTGCAGGGGACAGCTGAGGCAGACCAGCGCCCAGTAATGACAGGCCCACCGGAGAGGACGAGTGGGAGCCTGGCTGCCGGGAAGCCCGATCTCGACACCCCCGCCCACGCCAGACCACACCTGTCCAGTCGCCCGCGCGAGGGGATGGCCTGCTCTGCTTGGTGGATGGCCGTGGGCTTCTGAAGGTCACGCTTGTTGCAGAAATAATGTCCGTTCGGTCATGCATGTGGATGAACTCTGGCCCTTCTCCTCCAGCCTCTGGGGTGACTGTGCGGTGTTCTGGTCTCACCATTTTTCGCAGTCGCCATGGAAGCATGTCTGGCCACTGCCCAGCTCACCAGGTCCCCCTCCCATCTTCACTGCTCCTGGGGCGGCAGGTGGCGGCTAGTGATTGCCGTTAACGGCTTCCTCTCCTGCCTCAGCCTGGGGCCGCCTCTACCCTTCCCAGGACTCACCCCTGGGACAGTTCTGGAACCCGCAGAGACTCTGCTGCAGCCCCACACCCGAGTCCACGTGAGGAAGAGCCCTCGGCCTCACAGCGCACAGAAAGCGGATTCACAGCAGCACATCACAGCTGGGGTACGTCGTCATCCTCGGAAGCCCAGAGGAAGCCAGCACTGCCCAGAACGTGGGCACAGCACGGTCGTGAAGCTCGAGACATGGGTAACTCAGAACCTCGTGAAAAGCAGACTCCTCTCCTGGAGATGCTGTCACTGGCCACGCGCCTCGTACGGACCACAGCTGGGCCAGTAGGTGCACGGGGCCCCCAGCCGGCTACGCGCGGTCCCAGAGGCAGGGGCGAGTGCACAAGCCACAGAGCCCACCAAGTTCAGGAACAGGCAGAGTGACAGGCGGCAGCGGTCAGTTCACAGGTCGTAGGGTGGAGGTTGGTAGCTGTCTGGGATGGAAGCTTCGGGATTCTATGGTGGTTTGCACAAGAGTCAGCATCTGGGAAAAGCCTTTGCACTGGGTGCTTCAGAAACGCGCGACCTCCCACGTGTGTCCGGGAGACTAAGGAGCAGAGAATGCCAAGTGGCCAGGGACACACTGCTCCTGATGGGCTCCTGAGCCCATGCCGCCGTGGGGCCACCGTGGGGCCACCGTGGGGCCACCGTGGGGCCGCCTGCTCCCACCCAGACGCCTCCTTCCCAGGGGCCCCCTCAGCAGCCGCGGCCTCGGAGGGCTGGCTGGGCGCACAGTGTCCCCTCATCGCCCTCCAGTACCCAACGACGGTGTCATCATCAGGCCAAAGATGTTATTTTTAAGTCACTAAGCAACCTGCAACACATGCAGCTGCTAGAAGGACGCTCCGGAAGTCTCAGTGCAAGGTGGCCTCAGGTGCAGCCCCTCGCCGGCCAGCAGCTCACCGGGCAAGGGGCTGAGCACGCAGGACAGCCCCGGCCGTCGCACTCCGGCCAGAGGCTTTGCGACCTTGGTTCTTAAGACCAAGAGGCTAAGTCGTCTCTAGGGTGAGCCCCACGGGGACGCTGCTGCCACCCGGTTATTACCAAGTCCTCAGATGAGCCCAGTGGGACTGGGACACGGGGGAGGCCCGCTGGATGTCATCTAGACCCTGTGTCACCCCCGACGCTTCGGCGGCACAAGCCAAGGCTGCTCCAGGCCTCTGAGGGATGGTGGCCTGCCCCAGGTCACGGTGCCCAGAAAGTGGAGGAGGTCGGGCTCCACGAAGCCGCACGGAAGGGAAGGTCAGCCACGCCCATCCCAGCATGTACCCAGGTCCAGGCCAGCCTCACGCAGAGTCACTGAGGACATGGCTCGGGGGCTGCTAGATATGGAGAGTAGGGCGGCCAAACAGGGGCCCTCATCCTGACTTCTGGGGGAGCAGCGAGAGCCTCGTCTACCTCCCGCAGGACTGAGGACACCCGCGGACAGTCACCAGCACGACGGCCCCACACTCAAACTCCAGCCCCCGGCCGCACAAAGCCGCCGGCTCCCAGGTCTGTGGGTGGGCGTCGGGCAGCCCCAGAGGCTGGAACCAAGGTCCTCAGGTTGGGGCACACCAGGGCTCTAGTAAGAACCGCCTCCGATCAGCTGAGGCGTGGGCACGCACGGGGCCTGGCCCTCCAGACGTCCCCCCACACCAGCACGGCAGCCGCCACATCCTCCAGAGTCCACTGTGGGCCTAGGCTCAGACACTGCCCCATCCCCTCCAGGCGGTCCTCATCATCAGCGGGAACCTGAGCTTCCTGAACTGGCTGACCATGGTGCCCAGCGTGGCCTGCTTCGATGACGCCACCTTGGGGTTCTTGTTTCCCTCCGGGCCCGGCGGCCTCAAGGACCGAGTCCTGAAGCTGCAGGAGGAGGCCGCCCAAGGGCTCCGGCCCCCGCCAAGATACGGTGAGTGGACAGCAGAGCCACTAGCCAGAGTCCCAGCTTGGGAGCAAGGGGCCGCCGAGGGTCTGAGCCCCGGAGCAGAGCTCAGCCCACCGTCCCCCTCTCTGCCCCCCACCAGGCTGCATGGTACGGCAGGCGGTGCATGTGGCCCTGGGCATCCTGGTGGCCTGGCTCAGTGTCCCCGTGGTCGTCAACCTGCTGAGTCCCACGCAGGTCATGAACACGTCCTTCAACCCTCTCAGGATCGTCAACACGTATGGCGCCTTCGGAAGGTACGGGCGCGGCAGCTCCTTGCCCCATCCCCTGTGCGCACACGCGGGACCCAGGGCCCTGAGGGAGCCCCCCGACCCTCCGTGTGCCACAGCCCCCTCCTTGGTCTCCCCACAGCATCACCAAGGAGCGCACAGAGGTCATCCTGCAGGGCACGGCCAGCCTCAACGCCAGCATGCCGGATGCCGTGTGGGAGGACTATGAGTTCAAGTGCAAGCCCGGTGACCCAGGGCGGCGGCTGTGCCTCATCTCCCCCTACCACTACCGCCTGGACTGGCTCATGTGGTTCGCAGCCTTCCAGGTAAGGCCTCTGCTGTCCTCCCCACCGGCTGGGTTCCCAAGGCTGCAGGCCCCACAGTGGGGACGCCCGAAGTGTGGCTGGTGGGGTGCGATCGCTGCCTCACATGACCACCCCACTGCACACATCTTCCTTCTGGGTCTTTCCCTTGGTGTTCCTGCAAGCACAGGCCCTGCCTCTGGGCAGCAGGGCCCCTCCCAGGTGGGGTCTCCGCATCCCCTGGACCGCCTCCATTAAGGGTCTGTGGACGCAGAGGGCCACAGTGTCACTATCAGCGATGGCAGGACAGGCCTGGTAGGGCTGTCCCTGTCCCGTCTGCCTGTGCAGATGGTCGCTCACGTGCGACCCCCAGGGCTGGCAGGTGCCAACACTGAGAGGCCACCACCTCGCCCCCCCAGAAGGGGACCGCCGCAGGACTCCCCCCTCTCCCGCCAAGAGGGGCCGTCCACAGACACCTGCCCAGTGAGCCAGGGCAGGCGCGGGCATGGGCCCACCTGCCGGGAGGGCTGACCCCCCACCACACCTGAGGGGGCGCAGGCGGGGAGCTGAGGGCCCTGGGCCCACGGCTGGGTTGCCTCCCCCAGAGGGCTCCCTGCGTCCCCGGCTCTGCCTGGAGCCCGCGCCCTCTCCCTTCTCGCCCAGACCTACGAGCACCACGAGTGGATCCTGCACCTGGCAGGCAAGCTCCTGGCCAACGACGCAACGGCACTGTCCCTACTGGCCCTCAACCCTTTCGAGAACAGGGCGCCCCCCAGGTAGGTACCCCCTCCTGCACGGGACCCCTGTGCACTGCAGCCTTTCGGGCCCCTCCTCCAGAGGCACCCGCAGCTAGCTTGGAACCCCTGCAACGTGCGGGTGCAGGTCCCCTGTGCTGGGAGCCCCCCCAGCCATGGCCAGTCCGCAGGGCCTGCGGGCTCCGGGCCTGAGGGCCCTTCTGCAGATGTCACCTGGGCCCCTGCGGTCCCTGGGCCGGGTCCGTGTGCCACTCCGAGGAGTGGCCACTCGGCAGGCAGCGGGACAGGCCGCCTGACCTGGGGTCTCCCCTCACAGGTGGGTCCGGGGAGAGCACTACAGGTACAAGTTCAGCCGCCCGGGGGGCCGGCACGCTGCTGCAGGCAAGTGGTGGGTCCGCAGGAGGCTCGGGCCCTACTTCCCCCCGGTCAGCCTCCCAGATCTGAAGGACTACTTCCAGTCGCGGGAGTGGCCGTACCCCGAACTGCCGTAGGAGCGGCCTCGGGCCTGCGCGCAGACCAATAAAAGCAGGAGCCCAGCTGCTGGAGTGAAGGCTCGTGTGCCCGGGCCCCGCTGCCCTGCGTCCTGACCTCTTGGGAAGCAGGCTCAGAGAGCAGGGGCTCCCCGGGCCAGCGGGTCCCCTCCTTTTGTCCTGAGTTCGTTACACAGAGCCCCTGTAAAGCCCCTGACCCCGTGGTGTCCACTGGCACCTGCCGTACAAGGGAGGGCGGGTCCCCAGTCAGGCCCTTCTGCCCGGACAGCTGAGCCCCATTCACTGCCTGGTGTGGCCCCAAGGAAGCTGCCACTCACTGTGCTCTTGGCCCCCGTGGCTATCCCCCCACATCCAGGATAAGCCTGGAAAAAGGAGAGGCCAAGGCAGCCATTCCTCCCCTCATGCCTGCCCCCTTCTCAGAACCTTCGTGCCTCCCTAGGGGGGACGTGTCCAGCATCCGGAGGCATGGACAGAAGCCCCTTGTTCCTCCTCCGGTGGGCCACCTCCTCCCCCCTCCTTTTGACCACGTCCCCCCGCCCCCCGCCCCAACTCCCTGACCTGCAGAGGGGCCTCAGCTGGGGACATCAGGCCTGGGCCCTGGGCGTGCCTGCTGCGGCTTGGGCGGGACGGGGTATTCCCGGTGTGGTGGGGCTTCCGGGCCATCTGCCTCCAGACGTGTGTGCGGCCCCAGTCCTAAGGCCTGACGTGAGCTGCGAGCAAACAGCTCCCACCAAGGGCCGCACCCCTGCTGCACCAGTGGCCCAGCCCCTGCCCCGGTCACCCCTCCCTTTTCCCACAGCTCCCCTCCCTCCCTTCCCCGACCCAAAACCGCCTGGAGGGCCACGCTGCTCCAGGGAGGGTCCCAGCGGGAACACGGTGGTTCAGGCAGGAGGCCTGGCCGGGGCGGGCACAAGTACGGGTCTGTGTGCAGCGCCCGCCCCTGAGAGCCTGCCCGGGGGGCCGGCCAGTCCAGGTGCCAACAGAGAGGCCGTGTTCCTACTCGCAGGGAAACAGGCTCCCAGTGTCTATCTCAGAACAGACGCAGCCTCAGACGGGGAGCCCGGAGCCAGCAAGTCTGCCCGTGGCCACCGCACAGAGCAGAGCACCGGCCAGCCACGGCCTGGGCAGCCCTTCCTGGGGGGCCGTCCCGGGGACTCCGCCGCTGGCCAGGGGCACCACAGTGGGCAGGGACCCAAGGAGCTTACACCTTGGCCCAGGCGGCCGCTGCCTGCCCTTGCTGCACGCCGGACTCCCTGTCCCCCGGGGCCTCAGAACCCCTGTCTGGGGGCTCCCCTCCAGGCCTCTGTCGGGCTCTGCACCACCCCCGGCCTCCCCGTACCCTTCGGAAGGCCTCGTGTCCCGGAGGCGCCCCTGTCCTGGGACAAGACAAACGTGCTCACCGTGGAGGCCACGGCAGGGGACTCTGGGTCCCGGCCATGGGGCCTCTGACAGAGGAGCCCCCTCAGATCTCCCCCAGCCTCCACCCACATGTCAGCACAGCTCCTCCGGAGGTCCCCCCAGCTCGCTAGCACAAGCCTGGGCTCAGCCCGGCAGCCACACACCTACACAGCCCTCAGGGCCACACTGCTCCTGGTCACACATGAGGCAGGTGGGGGCTCGACCCAGCCCCCAGTGACGGGCAGCACCAATCCAGGCCGGGACAAGCACCACCTCAGGAAGGGGAAAGGCCCAAACTCCATTTGCCTCCGCTCTGCCCGACCCTGCCCTCTCTTGGAATCCGCAGTTTCCACACAAGAAGGGTGGCTCGGGGACACGAAATGTGAGCCCACCATTCCCCACCAGGGCTGAGGGGCCGCTGGACCGCTGTGCCCAGGCGGACCGAGAACATCCTTTCCTCCCCGCTGGCGAGGACCAGATGTGGCAGAAGCAGTGGCTCAGGCTTCGTCCACACGCCAGAGACGCTGCCCTCACCCTCCCAGGGGTCGGGCGGGCGGGGGGGCCACCAAGGTTAAGGGAGGGGCTTGACCCAGGGGGCCGAGCCCTCTTGATCCCACTACTACACAAGGGGCCGTGTGGGAGGCAGGATGTGCGCCAGCCTCCGCCCAGCCATCGGGCGGGGGCATCTGCTGGGCCACCGGGAGGGTTCGCACCTCACTCAGATCTGAGAGCTGCGGGGGCGTCGGGTCTCTCGCAGTGCTCGGCACCTGACCTGGGACGGCCCTGTGCTCTGCGGGCCCCTGCTGCGGGAGGACAGACACCACGGTGAACCCAAGAACGTGACGGGTCACCGCCACTGGCCCAGATTGGGCCCGAAGACCGAGCGGTTCCTGCCCCCGACGGTTCCACTCGGTTTCTGGTGCAACTACTCCCACTGTTCGCCTCGTGTCCCTGTGACCTTGGGAGCGGTCCCTGACTTGGGCGAGATGGCCCTTCTCCATTCCCGATGCTGATTTTGGCCTTTCCCCTCTTACCTCCTCATCAGTCTCAAAGCCCCGACACAGGGTTTTCCTGTCAGCTCTGCTGTCGCTGGTCCGTCCAACAGGTCCCAGTGCTCGCTCGCTGCCATCTTGGGCTGAAAACTCCCGTTTCTTTCTATTCCTCCTCCTGCTCTCAGGAAGACGCAGCTGGAGGCCCCAGCCGCAGGCTCTGCCAGACACAGCGAGCCTTCCCGGAATTCTAGAAATGCTGATCTCCCCGTTAACGTGTCAGACCAACAGAGGTGGGAGTTTTGGTTGCCAGAGGAGTGCATGTGGGGCTGTCCCCTCCGCTGTCCCCCCAGCATTTGCCACCGACCCACACCTCGGCCCCAACGCCCCACAGCACCCTTCAGACTGACGTCCCTCTCAGATGCGAACCGGCTCGGGGAAGGACGGCCTCCGCGGTCCCCCGGTGGCTGCTTGCCTCCCTCTGCCCAGAAGCCCCCTGCTCCCTGGGTCCGCTCCCCATGTCAACCCCTGCCCTGCGTGCAGCATGAAGACGCCTCCGCCCCGGGGGATGCAGCTTCCAAACCCCGCTGCGAAATGGGGCTCACGGCCACGAACAGACCTTTAAGATGAAACAGTCGCGCCTTTAGCTTCCCTGACGGGGAGTGGAAACACCCACGGGAAAGCGAGCGGAAATCAGGGCCACTGCGGTGGACCTTCCGCAGGTCCCAGGAGCCGCGACAACACCATGAAGTGGCAGCAGCAGAACCAGATCCCCACAGCGAAGTGGACGAAATCCCGGAAGCCCGCAGCCACCGCAAGTGACTCAGGAAGAGACGAAGTCGCCAACTTTCACAGTGTGAAGAGGCATCCGTGTAGACGCCTCCCACCAGAGACAGCGCTAGCCCAGGCAGCCTCACTGTGTGCTCCCCAGGACGGGCAAGAACGGGCGCTGGCCCTTCCCAAACGCTCCCCAAAATCAGAGAAGGGAGCGCTTCCCAACTCCTCTCACAGGCCTGGTTTACCCTGATTAACCCCAAGATGCCAGCATCTCTCAGGATTTTTGTCGGAAGCAAACGCCCTCAACGAAACAGCAGCATGACAGATGGACGCCGCGCCGTGCCCAGGTGGGATCGGTGGGTCCCTCGCGCCCACAGAACGTGGGGGGGTGGGGGGGCACGGTCCTCTCGACGGACGCAGGAAAAGCATTTGACACAATCCAAAGCCCGTTCATGAGCAAAGCCACTCTGGAATAATAGTGATCATAAAATGTCGTCAGTGAACCCACAGCCAACAGCGAACGTGAAGACCTTCCTGCAGAGCCAGACAGACGAGAGAGGCCGCTGCCATCCATGCTCGTAACGGCGACTAAAGTTCCAGCCAGCACCGCTGGTCAAAACACTAAAACGTTTCAGGGGCACCTGGGGGGTTAAAGCCTCTGCCTTCGGCTTAGGTCATGATCCCAGGGTCCTGGGATCGAGCCCTGTGTCGGGCTCTCTGCTCAGCGGGAGCCTGCTCCCCCCTCCCCGCGTACTTGTGATCTCTGTCAAATAAATAATAAAATCTTTAAAAATAAAAAATTTTTTAAAATAAAGTTTTAATAAAGTAAAAAGAAAGTAAAATTACCTCTAATTCACAGATGACATGATCCTCTAGAAAAAAAATCCCAATGATCCACCAAAGAAATGCACTAGAGCTAATGAACCAGCTGAGCAGAGCGGCAGGTACAGAACCAGCGACGAGGAGTCGGAAACCGAAACCATGACAACAGGCTCACTCACCACTGCACCCAACAATAATAAAAAACACCTTCCAAAAGACTGAACCAGGGGCACCTGGGTGGCTCAGTGGGTTAAAGCCTCTGCCTTCGGCTCAGGTCATGGTCCCAGGGTCCTAGGATCGAGCCCCACATCGGGCTCTCTGCTCAGCAGGGAGCCTGCTTCCTCCACTCTCTCTCTCTCTCTGCCTGCCTCTCTGCCTACTTGTGATCTCTGTCAAATAAATAAAATCTTTTAAAAAAATAAAAAAATTTAAAAAATTAAAAAAGACTGAACCAAGGAGGCAAAACATCTACACGCTGAGAGCCACGTGATGCAGCTGAAACCTGCCGTGAACAAGGCGGAGGGCAGGGGAGAGACGCATGCCTGCAAGCTGGGGACAACAGTGACAAGACGTGGAAACAGCCAAGGCCGTCTGCGGGCCCAGCGAACCCTCTCCGGACACTCCAACGGCCTTGCTGTGTAGAAACGGAGCCAGCGCTCAAGTTCACAGGGAACCGCAAAGGGCCGCAAATAATAGAAACAACTGTTAGAAAGACAGTGGAAGCTTCATGTTTCCTGACCTGAAAACTTAATACAAAGCTACAGCCATCGAAACGGTGTGGTCCTGCCGCGGCCACCGACCTGTGGACAAGAGGAACAGAACGGAAGCCTCATGAACCCTCACTCAAGTGGTCAATGATTCTTGACAAGGATGCCACGACCGCTTCGTGGGAAAAGGGCAGTTGGGCGGGAGAGCAAGAGCTAGAGTACTGAAGAACGGAGCTGGGCGCTCGGAAATCAACCCAGAAAAGGGGCGCCTGGGTGGCTCACTGGGTTAAAGCCTCTGCCTGCAGCTTGGGTTGTGACCCCAGGGTCCTGGGATCAAGCCCCACATGAGGTGATTCTGGTTCAGCAGGGAGCCTGCTTCCTCCTCTCTCTCTGCCTGCCTCTCTGCCTACTTGTGATCTGTCAAATAAATAAATAAAATCTTTTAAAAAAATAATTAAACAATAAAATTCCCAGAAGAAAACATGAATTTAACAATGGATTCTGAGGACACCAACAGCAGGAGCAGCAAAAGGAGAACCAGATAGACTGGACAACAAGAAATTTAAAACTTTTGTGCACCTGAGGACATTATCGGGAAAGTGAAAAGACAAGCCACAGAGTGGGAGAAAATATTTGCACATCATCTACCTGGTAAGAGTCTTGTATCCAGGACATACATGGAACTTGTGCAGCTGAGCATCAAAGACGACAAACCCTAGTTCAAAAGGACTTGATCGGGGCGCCTGGGGGGCTTAGTGTGTTAGGCCTATGTCTTCAGTTCAGGCTCCCGGGATCAAGCCCCACATCAGGCTCCCCGCTCAGCATCGAGCCTGCTTCTCTCTCTCCCTCTGCCGGCTGCTCTACTTGCTTGAGCTCGCCCACACGCATGCTTGCTCTCTCTGACAAATACATAAAATCTTTAATTTAAAAAAAGGACTTGATCAGCCCTTTTTTCCAACGAAGAGAAACAAGTGGCCATAAAGCACACAAAAGGATACTCAGCATCTTTAGTCAGTATAACACATATATGAAAAGCACAGTGAGGTACTACTCCACACCCACTTGCATGGCTGAGGTTTGTTTTTTATTTTAAGATTTTAATTATCTGAAAGAGATCACAAGTAAGCATAGAGGCGGGGGTGGGGAGAGCATGCTCCCCGCTGAGCAGGGAGCCCAATATGGGGCTTGACCCCAGGACCCCGAGATCATGACCTGAGCCGAAGGCAGAGGCTTGACCCACTGAGCCACCCAGGTGCCCAAAATGTGGATAAACCTTGAAAGTATTATGCTCAGTAAAAAGCCAGACACAAAAGCTCACCTACCATACAGTTCTATTTATGTGAGATATCTAGAACAGGTAAGTGTGTAGAGACGGAAAAATTAATGATTGCGAAGGCTGGGGTGAGGGGAGAAGGAAGAATGACCAAATCATGGGGAGAGGGGTTCGTTCTGAGGGCATCAAACAGTTTAGAACTCGACAGGGACGGTGATGACCAAACACTGATATACTAAATGCCACCAACTGGTGGTTAAAACGAGTAACTCTGGGGGCACCTGGGTGGCTCAGTGGGTTAAGCCTCTGCCTTCAGCTCGGGTCATGATCTCAGGTCCTGGGATTGAGCCCCATATCAGGCTCTCTGCTCAGTGGGGGGCCTGCTTCCCCCTCTCTCTCTGCCTGCCTCTCTGCCTGCTTGTGATCTCTCTCTGTGTGTCTAATAAATAAATAAAATCTTTAAAAAAAAAATGAGTAACTCTGTGCTAATGTCAGTTTGACCTCAATTTTTAAAAATAAAACAGAAGCCAAAAAAAATTTCTAAGTGTCCCAAGGCCCTAGGTCTCCCTCTCTCAGAAGCCAGGAGACCTCACATTGCCACGAATTAGTGGGCGTACAGGGCAGCTAAGCAGATAAAACACTTGTCTCTCTTGTGTTAAGTGCGCGGGGCTAGATTCTCTTAAGGCCAAAACATAAGGGGGTGCTCAGCCAGTGAGACAGAAAGTGGGTGTTCAGGGCCAACATACGACCACACATGAACTCTCTTACAGATGTGCAGCTACCGACTGGTTATGGAAATTTTGAGTAAAGAGCAGCCATGCTTACACGACACATAAACCTTTTGCCGTCTAGATAGCTTTCTGCCAAGGCTGCCTGCCCTGCCCTCACCTGGAATCAGCTCGACACTAGCACAGATGGGGTTCTGCCTCACCTCTCCAAGGTGAGTGGCCACCTTGCTCCACTGGGACTGAGCTGGCTGGGTGGGCAGCAGACTGTGGGAAAGAACCACCTTGTCCTGAAGACATGTAGGACTCCTTAAATGGCCTTTGAATAAAACCAGAAGCCTTTCAGGGCCAAAACATTTGAGAACAAAACCAATGAAACCCAGTCTGGTCCTTTGAAAATACTAGAGAAATAGATAAACGTCTAGCTACAAAATCAAGGGGAAAGGAGTGAAAATACAGGTCATCAGTACCAAGAAGGAAAGCAGAGTCATCACTACAGGTCCTACGACACTGAAAGGGAAATGAGAATATTATCGACTTCATTCTCATGGATTTCACTTACTAGATGAAATGAAAACAATTCCACAAAAGATTTAAGTTACTAAAACTGAGTTACAAAGAAACAAAACTGAGGCACCTGGGTGGCTCAGTGGGTTAAAGCCTCTGCCTTCGGCTCAGGTCATGATCCCAGGGTCTTAGGATTGAGCCCTGCATTGGGCTCTCTGCTCAGCAGGGAGCCTGCTTCCCTCTCTCTCTGCCTGCCTCTCTGCATGCTTGTGATCTTTGTCTGTCAAATAAATAAAATCTTAAAACAACAACAACAACAACAAAAGAAACAAAACCCAAGGAGCCCCATAACAATGAAATGAATTGAATTTGTGAATAAAAACCTCACAAAGAAAATTTCAGGCTGGGGTGACTTAGATGAGAAAACACACTCGGTCTGTTCCACCCAACATTTAATGGAGAGAAGTAGCCCAAACACTCCCGCACTGCTGGTCAGAACAGGAAAAGGTGCAAATGTTTAGCAAAAACACTAAACATATTCCACCATACGACCCAGCCATTTTACATATCTACCAAGAGACATGAGGAAACAGACCTGTGAGCAATGCCTTTAGCAGATTTATTCAGAGTAGCCAAGAACTAAGAAACAGCCCAAGGGTCCATGAGCAGAAGAGGGGACAAGTCCACTGCGTTGTATCCACCGGCGACAGATTTTATTGACATGCGTTAACACATTTGAACCTCAGAACCATGCTGAACTAATAATGAATCCAGAGACAGAAGAATATGCACCAAAGGATTCCATTTATGTGGAACTCTAAGAAGAAAAAAAGCCTCAGCTGCAGTGACAGAAAACAGGTCAGTGATCACCTAGGGCCATGCTGGGGAGGGGCTGACTGGGAAGCAGGAACAAGGGAGGATGTGGGGGGCTGGAAACACTCTATCTCAGCCACATGGTGGGTAACGTGGTGTGCACACTTGCCAAATCCATGAAGCTGTACACTTAAAGTGGGTACATTTTTTTACATTTTATTTATTTGAGAGAGAGAAAATGAGAGAGAAGGAGCATGGGGGAGAGGGTCAGAGGGAGAAGCAGACTCCCCACCAAGCAGGGATCCCAATGTGGGACTCGATCTCAAGACTCCAGGATCATGACCTGAGCCAAAGGCAGTTGCTTAACCAACTGAGCCACTCAGGTTCCCAAAGTAGGTGCATTTTGTGTAAATTGCAACGGACCCTCCAAACAAAGCTCTGATTTGTAGTGTTTTAATTTCCACAACTTAAGTACACCCACTGCACCCGGTTTCAAGCAAGCAACATGTCATCACTCAGTGCATAGCAGAGAAGGCTAAGGGGCCAGCTCTTGAGCCGTGTGGGCCAGCACTGGCTCCTGTACGCTACCACCTGCACCTCAAAAAAGTTGTTTCTGAAAACAAAAGATGACAAAGAGACCCTGAAACATCCCCGACATGCAGTGGCGATGCCATGTGCTGATGGAGACACAGAGCAATTGAAATGCCTGTGGGGCCCAGTAGCTCCCCACCCTCCGTGTGTACACAGTGGACGCGTGGATAGGTGCCCCAAGGAGGCGCCACCGAGGGCCACAGCAGCCCTGCTCCTAAAGACAAAAACGGCCAACAACTCATCGCCAAGAGCAGGACGGATGACTGGCGCTCGTGGAATCGCTTCCAGCAGAGAGGAGGACAGTCTGCAAGGTCGGGCAGACGGGGTGAGTGGCGCGGGTGTGCCGGGCCGCAGGCGGCGTCCTGACGTGCGCAGATGCGCGGGGAGCACTGGGGGCCCCACCCAGCCAGGCTGATGACGCGGACGGACGCTGGGGCCACCAGGGGTCTGGTTCTTGGCTCTTGGTTCAACGGACACTCGGTCAAGTTCTCGCGAGCACATGGTCTGTGGACTCTTGCGTGAGTTCCAATTACGAAAATATTTTTAAAAGAAAACCCATGTTTCTGTGGTCAAGCATGAGAGCCTGCTTTGTTTCCAGTACGTTTGCCACAACAGGCGCCACATGGCGGGTCTTTTCACAGACACGCAAGAAAGTGTAAGCAGAATGCATGCGTGCGTCCCCTTGAGTCCCGGTGTCCTTAAGTCCCCGTCTTCCTGTGTGTCTTGACGGCACCACGGCTTGTTGCCGTCCCTCCCCACCCTCCATTCCCACTCTTCCAAAGCGTCTTCTGTCTTCTTTCTAAGCAGCCTCAGGACCTGCTCCAGCCCCGGCAGGGACTGGGAAAGCCTCGCGTGCCCCCTCTCTCCAGAAAGGGCTCCAGGCCGGTGGCTCGGTCCCCCCGTGAGCGTGCACGTAGCTACCCAGAGGCAGCGTAAAACCAGAGGGACACGCGCGAACCCGACAAAGCGTCACACAGCACCGAGGACCGGCCAGCCGCCCTGCTCCCACCCACGTCTACCTGCAAGGACACCTCGGTTTAAGACCGAGAGCCAGGAAAGCAGTGACAGGCAAAGCCAACGAGACCAGATGATGCCTCCTGTTGAGGGGCAACTGATGCCTTTGTCCTCAGGGAGGGTCGCCGGCGAGGCACCTCCTCCTGGCGCTGGCCGTTGCTGCACCTGGGCCTCGGAGGCCACCGCGCCAGCCCTGCAGCTGCAGGCCTCTCTGTGCTGGGCGCACATTTGCATCTCAATACCCCGATTAATATTTAAGGAGCCAGCTGTCTGCGCCACATGGGAAAGGGGGGAACCGCCTTGTTCCTTTAAGGGGTGGGCTCAAGGCTCTCCGTCATCTCCCCTCCGGGTCTTCACACTCACGCAATTCTTCTCCATGAAAAAATACCGAGCGCCATTAGCGAGTTATCAGGGCCCGACTGTGTCTCCATCAATGGCCCTCAGTCCATTGTGGCCATCATGCAGCTGCAGGGCTGGCGCAGAGCAAGCTGCCGGGCTGGGCTCGGTCCCTCTGTCTGTCCGTTGTCACCGGGCACCGCGTCCAGCGTGGCCTGTCACTGCCCCGTCAAACGGAAGTAGACAGCATGTTCAGAGCTCCCGCACTGCCCTGGGGGTCAAGCCAGCCAGCACCCCCAACCGCCCAGGGGGCCACCGGCCCCGCTGCTCTCCCCCAATCCCCACACGGCCACCAGCGCTGAGGCCTCCCTTGCTGACCACCGCCCCGAGCAGGGTCTTGGCTCACAAGTCTGCCCGGAGGCCTCCTCTGGCCTCCTCTGGGGATCTCTGGGCAGGCTTCAGTTGTAGGGAGTTCAGTGATGTCCCCCAGAACTCAGAACCTCAGAACATGACTCTCCAGAAAGAGTCTTTGCAGGTGTAATTAACTAAGAAGAGGTCATGCTGGAGGAGGGCGGGCCCTGAATCCAGTGTCTGGTCCTTGTAGTAAGAGGAAACAGGCACAGGGAAAAGAAGACCATGCGACCCCAGATCCCCTGTCCCCAGAAATTGACACACCCAGCAACAGTGGAGGCAGAGATCTGGGCCCAAGAGAGCCCGCATACCCAGGACGGCCACTCAGAGCTCCCCTCCTTTCCAACCTGGGGGGCAGGGGCCAGGTGCCTCCTGGGACAGCAGCCCCACCAAGGTCAGGGAGCAGGGAAGCAGGGGCAACAGCTGTCTGGGCGCTGCCCTCCCAAGCACCGTCTGGCCTCCTGACCTCACCTGCCCTCGTGAGTCCTGGGCCCCCTTCAAGCCCAAGCACCCAGCCAGGAACCACCTGAGACCCTTCACCCACACCCGGGGGCGGGCATCTCACTGTCAACACATAGGAATGCCTGGGTCACCGCATTCCTGGCGGCCTCAGCTGGGCACTCATGGGAGGCGGGGCCTCCACCTACAGAGGGCGAGGGTCACAGGCCCGGTGCTCGCACTGGTGGGATTCGGCTTCCCCCAGCCCCCACCCAAGGGCAGGTCTAGAGAAAGTCACTCCTCAGAGCTCTTCTGCAAATTCCTCCTCAGACAGCATGGCGAGGCCCCCAGACCCACGCACCGCCGCAGTCCTGCCCACCAGGCAGAAGAGGCAGAGTCACGGGCAGCACCCACGCTCTCCCACGGCCGTGCGGGCTCAGGGGTACGGGGACTGCCTGACGGACTTAACACGCCGTTTCCCCCCGACGAAGACCCCAAGGACCGGCTCTGCCCTGGCCAAGGGGAAACAGGCTCTGCGCACCTACCTGCTGGGAGGGGACCTGCCCGTCCCCATCCCAGCACTGCTCCCGCCGCTGGACACCTACGGGGTCCCTGACCCAGAAACTCTGCCGCTTCCGCTTTTCCCAGCCCAGGGTGTTGGGCGAAGCCAACCCACGAAGAGGCAGGAGAGTTCGCCCAGCCACTCCCATCCCTGCCACTGGGGACTGGGGGAGTCTGGGGACTCAGAGGCGGGGCCCGGGCAGCCGCACTGTCGCCAGCACTCAAGGTTTCCACGAGGAACACATGCAGGCCGGGCAGACCGGCGGCAGATTCTTGCCAAACCTCTGAGAAAGCCTCTGGTTTCCGAGCGTGGGGCTGGGAACTGCAGACTGGGGCGGCGGGCTGACCTGTGTCCTCGAGTTTCCCGAGGAGGAGGGACGCCCATGCCCTGGGGAGAGAAAGCGAAGGATGCCCAGAGACAGCGAGGGCACTGGTGAGGGCCCATGAGCGCGGCCGCGGCGGGGACGCCCCCACGTCCAGACATGTGCACACAAATGTGCGGCAGCACCAACGGCCACGTGTGCCAGTGTCACACTGTCCCAGATGGCACGAGCGGCTGGAGCACCCGCAGCCGGGAGTGACCGCACAGACCGACCGTCCGCCCCGGGGGCCTGCGGCGGGGGCGCCCACGCCGAGGGCATCTGCCCCAAGGGGCAGCCATGTGCCCAAGGCATCGGCCGCCCTTTCCCCCTACAGGGAGCTCCCCACGAGCTTCGGGATGCCAGAGGAAGAACCCCTCTGGGTTCAGACGCCCCTTCCAAAGGGAGGTCCACCAGCCCGGGGGTGAGGTGGGGGCATCCATGGCCCGCCGGCGCCCACACCCTCAGTCTCGCTGACCCACCCCTGTGCCCCCTCAGGATGCCCACCAGTGTGCTGGCCACAGCTTTCCGAGAGCCCCGGAAAGTGCCAGGAGGACAGTAACTGTCTGCAGGGCCGCCAGCCCCCTGCCCCATCGGCAGCTGCACTGGCCAGACCCACCCAGGGCAGCCATGAGCCATGAGCCCAGGCAGGAGCCCATCGCCACCACTGCACACAGCCCACTGGCTCATTCCACATTCACTGGTGTCACAGGATCTTAGCGGCAAGACACAGTCACCAAGGGGGACACCCCCTATCATCCATGAGTGCTGGGGTGGGGGAAGAGCAGCAAAGCACAGAGGGCCTCCAGGTGGAGGCAGCAGCCCTGGAAGCCTCAGGAGGCCCTGCCTGCCAACAGCACAGACACACCACGGTCTCTGTCACCTCTAGGTGACGACACCTCTGTCACCACTAGGCTTCCTTCCCTTGTCCCTAGGACCAGTGGAGGCCACCTGAGGGGGCTCCATGCATTCCTGGCATTGGCTTTCCCTCAACCCAGCCATGCCCTAAGGCCCAGGACAAGGGCTGCCAGTGCTGGAAGGAAGCCGTGTGGAACCCAGGAAGCTGCCGGGATCCCGGACTCAGTAGGACCCACCTTTCTGGGGCTAGGGTCTATGGCTCAGGGTCCAGGTGCAGCTCTTCTCGGGAACGAGATTTAAATGCAAATCATCTCCCAGGAACAGGCTGCCAGGGAGGGAGGAAACGAAGACACCCAGCACGCAGCTGCCACTCCAGCTGGGTGCGGAGAAGAGCAGCCCCAGGGGGCAAGAGGCAAACCCCACACAGAGGAGCGGTGCCCATCCCAGGGCTGAGGGCAGCCAGCCCGCGGCCTGTCGGAGCACAGGGACCCCAGCCGGGCTGACCGCACAAGGCTGGACTCTGATCCCAGAGAACAAAGTGTCCTCCTGCTCTGTGGCTGATGGCACGGGACAATGCCAGACCCACGATGCCCACGGGTCCCCACACAGAATGGGAGCACTGAGCATGGCTCTGTTCCTGAGAGGGACGCCCCGCTGGGAGCCACGCACAGCCCTGTCACTCCCGCAAAGCTAAGGAAAGAACCCTGAACACGTGAGACGGGCCGACACGAGGGCACCCACCACGGTCCTCACCTGCCTGCGGGGCAGGGACACACTCACACACACACAGGTCGGGGCAGAAGCTGAGAAGACTAGAATGATTCTCCTGCCTCGATGATCCCAAGGCCCTGGATTCTGAACCAAGAATCCGTGGGTCACTGTGTAGGCTTGGAAGCTGCCCACCCCACGGGTGGGTGGTCCATGGGTCCAGATCAGGGCCAGGGAGGGGATGCACCCCTGCCCCGATGTCCTTGATGCCTGCCCCCACTCCTGGGGCTATACCAAGTGCAGCCCACATGGCCAGGGACTCAGCCTAAGTAGGGGACTCCAAAATGACCCACGTCCTAAGCCCCAGAACCTACAGATGTGACCTCACTTGGAAAAACAGATCTTTACTGTTGTCATGAAATTAAAGATCTCAAGATGAGACCATCCTGGCTCACGAGGAGAGGTCCTGAATCCAGTGACAAGTGTCCTTAAAGAGACACGGATAAGGCGCCTGGGTGGCTCAGTGGGTTGAGCCTCTGCCTTTGGCTTGGGTCATGATCTCAGGGTCCTGGAATGTGTCCCGCATTGGGCTCTCTGCTTAGCAGGGAGCCTGCTTCTCTCTCTCTCTGCCTACCTCTCTGCCCACTGGTGATCTCTGTCGAATAAATAAATTTTTTTAAAAAAAGAGAGAGACTCTGAGAAGCCACACGAAGATGGAGGCAGAGATTAGAGGGATGTGGCCACAACGCAAGGGACACCCAGAGCCTCCAGAGGCAGGAAGGAGTCTCCCCCAGAGCCTCTGGAGAGAGCATAGCCCCACTAGCACCTTCTTCTCGGACTTTCAGCCTCCAGAAGTGTGAGAAAGTCCGTTTCCATCGTTTTCAGCCGCCCAGTTTGTGGTGAGTTGTTACGGCAGCCATGGGACAGTAACAGAGCCACCAGCCCAGAGGTGATGCAGGTGTAACAGGGGCACCCATCACTCCCACGCTTCCCCTGACTTCTCTGGTCAGCCCTGGGGGTACAGCTGCCCCTCAGCCTCATGAGGACTCACCCCTGACCTCAGGCGACCCCAGATATGTCCCCAGTAAGAAGTAGAAACACCTCCCCTCAGAGAATTTACATGAAACGGACCAATTCCTCCAAGTCACAGAACAGCGAAGCCACCTAAAGTATTAACGGACACTGAGCAGTCTTGTAGCTACAAAAGACGCTGGACTCACAGTCACACATAAAGGGAAGTGTCGGCCCAAGCGGTTCAGCTGTGAATTCTGCCAAGCGCTTACAGGAGCAGTAGCACCGATTATCCCCAAGCCCCTCTAGAAAGGACAAACACAGGGACACCTCCCGGTTCATTTTATCAGGCCAGCATTACTCCGAGACCAGAACCAGGACAGACGACACACGAAAACCACAGACCAACGTCCCTCACAACCAGAGAAGTCCTTGACAACCTGCTAGAAACGTGCCAGCCCCGTGCCCGGGCGGACGGGCCCACGCGCTGCGGGCACCTGGGCGGCAGCCGGTGAGCGCAGGGCTTCTGGCCTCGGCTCAGCTCTGTCTCCAGGTCACACCACTGGCCCTGAGGCGGGCTCCACACTCAGCAGGGAGTCTGCTTGCAATCCTCCCTGCCTCCGCCCCGGCCCCCCCACCCCTGCCCTGTGCCCCGGCCCCCCCACCCCTGCCCTGTGCACGCGATTGTTCTCCCATCCTCTCAAAATAATTAACTAAATAAACGAGGAGAAAAGAAAAGACTCACACTGACCCAGCTGGGCTCACCACAAAAACTGGAAGATCTGTTAACAACTAAGTAAGAAAACACACACGACCTTATCCGTAGATGCAAAAAAAACAAAAAACCATACCCTAGACAGAATTCAGCATCTACTCGTACTAAAGGAGTTTTCTTACCTGTCAGCAAATGAGAAGGGAACCTCCCCCCCACCCGACCCGTGCACAGGGGAGACGGCCCCTCCTCGCAGGTCGGGCCCAGCACAAGCACGGCTGTCCGCCGCAGCCCTTCAGCATCACGCGCGGACGGAAAGGATATGGGACGCGCCGCAGAGAGTCCAAGAAACCTGACGAATGCAGCCAATGGATCCTCCATATGCGCAGCTTCAGGACCGGCGGGGCCCTCGGGACGGATGGACGGGCAAGAGTGCATGGAGTCTGCAGGGCGACGGGGCAGGCACGGGTTACCGACGGCCCTTCCTCAGAACCCACAGCCTGTCCCAGGAGGGTGCGCTTCTTGACCAGCCATCACAATGGGATCGTTTCAGAAACAGAAGAGAAGGGGACCTCGGGGTGTCTGTGGGCGTCAGTCCCCTCATCAGGACCTGAGTCATGGCCCAGGTGCCGCAGAGCCCCCAAGGATCCCCACAGCCCAGCCCCTCACCCAGAACTTAATTACATCCACAAAGACCCAATTTCCAAACAAGGTCATGTTCAGAGGCTCTAGGGACCCCTCTTTGGGGGAACCACCCAGCCCACCAGGATCCGCAAACCAGCCTGGCACGGGGAGACACTACCAGCCTCAGCACATTCCCACAGCCTGGGAAGCACCCCCAGGCCAGACCCTGGCCACCCTGCGCCTATCAGAGCCTCCATGCCAGCACATGCAGGGTGCTCACGTGCGCTCCGAGGGGAAGGCCTCTGATCTCTGACCGGTCTCTCCACTCACAGATCCCCCGGTGGGCCTCCCGCCCCAGATTCGATGATGCCCGATCTGCAGGGAAGGGAAGTGTGGGGGTGACGGGTGCCCGATCCGCAGTCCTCTGCCAGCTCTCAGCTTGAGGGGCCCAACAAGGATGACCCAGCACCGCCTGAGTGGGAGCGCCGCCATCAAGTGACAGCGGAGGTGGAGCCCGCCGCCTCACTGGTTTATGGCCGTAGGGTCTGGCCAGGCTGCCTCCCCGCGAGTCCATTCCCTCTGACGCGTTGGGGTGATCCTATCTCTGAGAAAAGCGAGAATGTTCCAGGCCTTGCCCCTCCCTCACAGAACTGCTAGGCTCCTGGCAAGGCCTCCTGAGGGACAGGCACCCAGGCCTGCAGGCAGCGCAGAGGTCAGAACTGGACCCGGTGCCACGTCCTCGGGCTGCCCCAGCTCACGGCTGAGGGTCGTTAGCACTTAGTAGGCTCATGGTGGAGCCACCTGGGCCTGGGCATTCCTCTGCGGGAAGTTTTAAATTATGAATTTAATCTCTTTATTACAAATCTACTCAGACTACTTCCTCTGAAGCAGTCACCGGAGTCATCTTTCTAAGAATTTACACGTTGTCTCTATTAACACGTCAGTATATGGTCTCAACTGCAGCTCCTCGTGACCTTAAGTCAACAGTGACACAAGGCCAGTGACCCTCTGGACACACAGGAACCACGACAGCCCGTGGCCGGCCTCACGCCTAACCTTACAGCAGAAAGCTCAGGCTGTCAGGCTCCCCGCATCCAACATGCGTCTCTGCTGCACCCTCTTCGAGTTGAAGAAATCGTGTACCATCCCTCATTTTCTCAATTTTTTCATGAACCGGTGCTGAAAGCTAATTACGTTTCCAGCATCAACTCATAAACAAACTGAAATGATCCATTTTCAGATACAAAATTACATCATCGAATCCCCGACATGACGCAGTGATACGCTCGCTCGTAAACACGTACTTCCAAACCATAAATATTTATAACGCAAGTCGAACTCGCTGACGACAGTGTTCTCATCTCCCACACCGCTACTTACCTTCACACCACCCATTCAGCGTCTTAAGAGGAGCGCGTTCAAGTCCCCACAGACATCCCCACCTTTGCCCTGAAAGTGACCTGTGGCATCCAGGCCCGGCCCGGCCACCAGAGCCAGCAGTGGCAGCTGTTAGCAATGTATCAGACACTGACTTTAAATACCCGGGGGCACAACATAGGGCTAGCCTCGCCCCTTGGGGCTGCTGCTTCAAAAAACCCAGCGACCTGCTTTAAGTAAGATTTTATTTATTTATTTGACAGAGATCACAGGCAGGCAGAGAGAGAGGGGCAAGAAGATTCCCCGCTGAGCAGAGAGCCTGATGCAGGGCTCGATCCCAGGACCCTGAGACCACGACCTGAGCTGAAGGCAGAGGCTCAACCCACTGAGCCACCCATGCGCCCCTTGCTGTGGTTTTTGTTTGTTTATTTAAATTATCACGGCAGTCCTGCTGGGGAGACAATGTTGAGAAGCCCACAGAAGGCAGAGGAATCGCATCTGATTCTGAACCAAAGCCCGTGGACATTTCATGTCCAGTTTTGGGGGCCAGTCTGCATCATCCTTGGGCCAGAGCAGCCCTGGTTCTCAGGCTGGACCCACAGGCCTCTGGGTGGGGACAGCCCTGGCCCTGTGTCCCTGTTATAAGTGCATTCTCAAAGTTCCTCTTAAGTTTTGACACAGAAAAGACAAAAAGCAAAAACAATAGAATCACACAGATGTCAGACGTCCGAGGGCACGTCCTGGTGCAGCTCACAGGGAAAGAAGGAACCCGCCTGGGCTCTTGGCGCTCTTTTCCAAAGGTGTCCCAAACATCTTCTCTCCCCAAGCTGCCCCACCCACCCCGCGCCTTGCCATGGGAGGGGCATGTAGGCAGCAGGACTCTGCGGAGCCTCCCCTCACCCGGGCTCGGGGGGCCACTCGGGCCAGCAGGAGCCCGTACCCCGGGGTCTGTGCCCTGTCCAGACCACTCCAAAATGGGAAGGTGACCAGCACCAACCCAACAACCGATGTGCGGCCCCACCAGGATGGGCAGGCGCAGGCTCCGCTGGGGCATGAAGGAAGGGTGTATGGGACTCTGCAGGCCTCCCTGGGGGGACCCGCCCGCACTCCACCTGGGGCGCCCCAGCTGACCGAGCCAAGCCCGCATACCCCCCCCCCCCACACACACACTCCTGCAGACAACTGCGCCTCTCAGAGCCCACAGCTACCCTCCAGGCGGACTACGTCTGCCCCACAACACAGAGACCCCGTGCTGGGCCGGGTTCCAGGCACCCCCAGCCACAGCCTCCCTGAGCCACGTGAGCCCCCAGAGAGCCCCCCGCCCACCCTGGAGTCCGCAGCGGCTCAGTGGCCCCGCCACCCAAACGCCGGACACACCAGCCCCCAAGCCGTCTGCACAGCCACCCCCCAGCCGTCCCTGTAAGGGCCTGCCCCTCCCAAAGGAACTTGCTTGTGGACCCCGATGTAGGGGTGGGGCAGGCCAGGTGAAGATGTCCAATCGGTGCAGCATGTGTATATCCACTAGGGTGGATTGAGATCCGATTGGCCACCTGTATAGGGATGGGACTCAACCAACTGCATAAAGGTTGCTGCGACGGGAGCAGGAGAGCTGCAACAGGGAGCAGAAGAGTCGACGGGAGCAGAAGAGTCCACGGGAGTGGAGGAGCTATAACAGCTCTTGTAAGAGCTATAACCGCCGCGAGCGGTCCCACCTCCGGCGGTCCTGCCTCCGGCGGCCCCGAGAGCCGCCGCCTGCAGCCTCCAGCATCCGGCGGCCCCGAGCCGCCGCCTGCAGCCTCCAGCCACCGGGGGTCCCGAGCCACCGCCTGCAGCCTCCAGCCGCCTGCAGCTTCAAGCCCCCTGAGGCCCCGCCTTCGGTGGCCCTGAGCCACCTGCAGCCTTCAGCCGCGTGCAGCTTCCAGCAACCCCGAGCTGCCCAGACACCAGCGGTCCAGCTGTCAGCGGTCCCTCGACATCTGCGGCCCTGAGACACCAGCGGTCCAGCTGTCAGCAGTCCCTCGATGCCTGCGGCCCTGAGACTCCAGTGGTCCAGCAGCCCAGCGGTCAGCGGTCCCGAGATACCAGTGGTCCAGCAGTCCTGTGCTCAGTGGTCCCCACGCCTGCAGCCCCTAGACGTCAATGGTGCCGAGACACCAGCAGTCCAGCGGCCCAGCA